>NC_056750.1:701805474-701900474 GCF_019279795.1 Protopterus annectens | reverse complement strand
GCTCTTGCGAGCCATTGTAAACCTAGCCAATTATCCCTTGTGAGACTCAAACCCTGCACCTTGTGTTTGTAAGGCAAACATCTTAACCATTAGGCCACCCTCCCAACCCTATATATATATATATATATATAGATATATATATATATATATATATATATATATATATATATATATATATATATATATATATATATATATATATATATATACTGGTCTACTTCTAATGAATGAAAACCCATTTACCTGACTTTTTTAAGACTGTGACAACTTCACCGATACGGCATATGATCGGATCACGGAGATGGAACTTCAGGTTAGTAATCACTTGGCCACCATGGTGAACTTTCCCCCTTTCCCTGGGTCTATATTACATTGTCAAACTTATATAAGTTCAAACAATGTAATACTGAACCCAAAAGTCCGAAAAGCAAAAATAGTGAAGCCACGGCACATCGATTTTTTTCCCAGGGGAAAAAAATCGGTGGGAAGCTTTTGGGCCTTTGCTATTTCCTCCACTGTGGTGCGATCTCGGAGTTTGTATATTTAAGTAAGGGGGGTGTGATTTAGATGACAACTCATGTAAAGTGCTGGTGACAATGTTATGTATGCTTGTGTAAAATAACTTGGATGTATTCATGATGTTCAGGTGTGGCAAATTAATGAAATTCATCTGCCCCAGGGCAGAATGCTAAATGTATATTTGACTATAAAGTAGTAGCACATGAAACTGTAAGTCTTACTAGTATCGACAAATCACTACAAGACAGACAACTCTAGTTTTGGACAACAAGATATAAAAACACAAGAGTGCAATAAATCTGTACAACAATGTGTTCATAATGGGCATAGGACACTCTCTAATGTATATGCTGCGAAGTGACATAGAGCCAGCAATCTTTGGTGTAATTACATGCTTGTAAGCATGCTATTCAACATATATGTCAAGATCATCTACAGTGTCTATAAACAATCATCCTACATCAGTAGCAGTAACAACAATCAGTAACAGTAAATGCAGTCATGCATTATGCATATCAGGGAGGGATATATAATGTCACTGCAAAAATGTGACTGTAGGCTGCAAATACAGGCTTGTTACACAACAGTAACAATGGATGCAAACAAACTCCTTTAAACAGATGTGTCTTGCTATGGGACAGTGTGAATTGTAAAGATTTTGTGTGAAACAAGTCACTGACACTCATGGATTAACAGCCTTGTAAGAGCTGTTCATGGTGTATGGCTGGAAGTGACGTGATTTCTTTACCTTGAATGTACATTAGTGTGCATGTTTCAGGTGTAGAACTTCAATTGGTGCTCTGATATGTGAAGAGATAAATTATACATATATTACAATGCATAACCCTGTTCTGCAGCAATAGGCAAGCAATAGTGGTACTGAGCTGATTTTGTAGAATGTTACTGCTGTTGCTATAATATTGCTTACATATAGCCACATATGTGTTGGGGGTTGGCATAATGGTTGAGAAGTTAACCTCACAGACACAGGGTACAGGGTTGGATTCTTACCTCTGAGGAAAACTGGCTAGGCTTAAAATGGCTCACAAGGGCAGTTAGCCTAGTACTTACCTATGAACCTTTAAAAGAGTGAGAGGTTGGCATAATGGTTAAGGTATTTCCCTTACAGACACAAGGTGCAGGGTTTGATTCTCACATAGGGTAATTAACTAGGCTTAAAATGTCCACAAAGGCAGTTAGCCTAGTACTAATCTATGAACCTATGAATCTATAAACATTGCTGCAACAGGGGATTACAGGTAAGCCACAGACAGATACATGAGTATTCAGGACCAGCAGAAAGTGGTGTGAATATGATAAAACAGCAAGCCTACTGCACTTATTTTTGATTAGGGGGATGTGTTGTCACACTGGTTAATGCTAGATAAACACAAGTAATGCAGTATGGCCTAGTGCCAAGCAGATATCTGTGGCACATACATGAGTAAGGCAGCCTAGAATACTTCTCAGTACTATAATACAGTACATGGCATGAATGCAAGGGAAATAATGAACGCTAGTACAATGACATCTGTAACCATGGATACATATAAAAAGAAGCAATACTGGAAGTCCAAGCACACATTCCTATCTGGAATCCCCACACAAATTCTGGAAAAATGTTTAACAGAGCTCACTGCCAAAACATCAAATAATAGAATATGTGGTTAACCAACTGAAGGGATGGTTTGTGTATCTGGACACTCCAAGAGGAAGTACAGAACAGAATGAACAAGGCCAATGAAATGGTCATCTAGTGTGCTATGCTGCACATTATAAAGTGACCAAATAAATGAATGTACATTTGTTGTCTAATTAGCCACACCAACAGCTATTATATGGTGCAGCATTTTATTTGTGTGTATAAGCATTTAGTTATTTATTAACTTACATTTTGTTGATCTGGTTTGTGCACTGATCTACAAGCAGCTTATTTCATTTGTAATCCCGATACAAAGCAGAAAATTATACATAATAAGAATTTAAGAAACCATAAATAGAGTAAATATAACACTCCTGGGTGGCATCACTAGACAATTTGCATTTACAGAAATATGAACCTAAATTCATAGATTTATGGGTAAGTACATGCCAATTAGTCTGCAGACCACTATAAGCCTAGCCAAAACTCATATTCTGAAGTTCCCTTTAATCTAAAGGATGGCAAGACAAGATACACTGGGAGATCATTTGAGACCGCCTATCTAGTTATCAAGGTTTACCTTGAAGTTGGTAAGTGTTCTATTCTGCTTGACAGCTCAAGGAAAAAATATTCAAGGCCATTTATGGTTCAACCAGCAAGTGTAATGTCTGATAGGATAACAACTGTTATTTTATTTCTAGTAGGGTAAGGTTTAACAAAGACAAGAGCTGGGGTGAAAAAGTGGAGTAAATCTTCTGATCAATAAGACATTAAAACACTGGCATTTAGCTCTTTCTTGAAAGAAGAGTATTTGTTAGGAAAAAAATGACTTGCAATTAATTAGAATCCACAGAGACAGAGGAAGGGCAGTTCTATAGTTTGGGCACAGTTATGGAAAAGGTACAGCCAGATAGTGTGAATGTATTTTGTGGCATTCTGAAAGCTAACATATACCTGGCATGCAGTCCTACCTGGTATGAAGAACTACAAGCAGATAACTTAATGGCTGGGGAGGGGAGAAACAAATGGCATAAAAGACAAAGGTTCAAAGAAGGTGATTAATATACTCTCTAACTGGAAGCCATTCTGAATTTCTGAGAGCTGTACAGAGATTTTCATATTATGTGCCTAGTATAATAAACTGACAAACTGAGCTAGATGTGCTTTGTAATGAGGTAATTTTTTGAAAGGTGGATTCTGCAAGGGGGGGCTATATTCAAGTTGCAGAAGAAAAATTCCTTTCCAAATAGCTGTTCTGACATTTGGAGAGAGATTTTGCAGACACATAACATGAGTTATTTGTAATTTACTTTGTTCAGTATGATAGTTGATGGATACTGAAGAATCTAGCAGTAGCCTTCAATCATACTGTCAGGTAAATCAGGTGAAAACTCATATTTCAGTGAGTAGGTGTACTTCTGCCTGCCCCACAACAGGAATGACATTACTACACAATAACATACACACTGCTTAATTACAATTTCGAACAGTGCAGTGCACACAATGGACTGCACACCTAACTCACTAGTTGAAGGTGGCTTCAGATATGATGAAACTAGAAGATACAAATATGAATGCAGCATCCGTGAAGGATATTGTTTACTGGTCTCTGCATTCCCATGCTGTGCCAGATAAGCAATAGCTGTTGGCTGTACTTAAAACATAGTGTGTGTATCATGCACTAGCAATTAGCTGATGACACAATGGTGAGAAAATAATTTCTGGCAGTGAGCACAGAACAAAAATTGTATATTACAAAACAACCCACTGCGCATATTAAACAGTGTAATCATTATACATCTTTATGAGACAGATCATCAAACCATAATGCAGAGGCCTTGTTACTGGTGTCTTCATTTGCACAACTCATAGGACAGTAACACACTTGTGCAATCTGGAATTGTCGGACACATAGGTAGTTGTCCACCTTTGATTACTGTGTGTGACCACATGGGTGTCACTTCCCTATGTGTATTTTCCTGCATGGATCTAATCAAATTCCTTCATGCAGTCAAATGGAAAAGCACTGCTCCCTAACAGAATGAGACACCCTAGGATGCACTTCAGTATGGCAGTGACAATATGGCCCCATTACATATCAACCCTTGGGACTGATCAGGTGGGAATGCTCATCCCCCCTATTAGGAATCACCTAAGGATGCACTTCTATGTAAGGATGATAATACCCTTCATTACATATCACTTCTCAGACCTCATCATCTGGTGGTGCTATCCCCGCCCCCCATTTACGTATCACATATGAATCCACTTCAAGGAGGCTGATAATATCCCCTATTACACATCACATTTTGTACATCATCAGGTTGCAGTGCTGGTACATTGACTACATGTTGCCCCGTGATGCACTTTGAGGTGACGATAACAATACCTCCCATTAAGCATCACTTTTCAGACCTCAATAGCTGATGGTGCTAAAACTCCCCTCATTACATGTCGTCTTTAGATGCACTTTGAGGCACTGATGAAAATACCCCCCCCATTACACGTCACTCTTCTGACTTGATCATGTGCCATTATTAATAACTCCCATTATGTGTTGTTTCAAGATCCATTTTGAAGTGGCAATGATAATACCCCACTTTATGTATCCCTCTTTGTACCTCATAAGGCCCAGGTGCTTATATCCCCATTACAGATCACTAAGGGATGCACTTTGAGGTGACAATGATAATACCTCCCCATTAAACATAACCCCTTAGAAATGCTCAGGTGGCGGTGCTCATTTCTCCCATTATAAGCCACTTAGAGATGAAGTTTGAAGTGATGCTGATAATGCTCCCTGTTGTGCAACATTCTTCAGACTTCATTACATATCAACACAGGATGTACTTCAAGATGGTGGTGATACTACCTCCATTACTCATCATCCCATCAGACCTCATTAAATGTTGGTGCTAATACCCCCATTACATGTCTGTCCTGGATTGACTTTGAGGGGATGATGATAACACCCACCATTATGCATCACCACTTGGACTTCATCAGTTTGACCCAGCTAAGATAACTATTCATCATTATGCATCACTCCAAAGATGTCATCAGGTGGAGGTGCCAAAAGCCCCATTTACATGTACCCACAGGATGCACTTTAAGGTGGAGATGATACTATCCCCATTAAGTATCGCTTCTCAGACCTCATTATATGGTGGTTCTAATTACTAACATTATGTGTCACTCCAGGATGCAGTTTGAGGCGGTGATGGTAATATCCCATGTTTCTCATTACCCCTTAAACCACATCAGGTGGCAGTGCTAATACCCACCATTACGTGTCACCCCAGATGTTCTTTGAGATGTTAAACATAATAATAATGGGGGATTGTCAAAGTAAACTTTATTGTCATTTAGAATTACACACGTGTAGCCTAAATTAAATTTCATGCATCAGTTCAATTCTTGACATTACAAAGGAAAGTGAAACAACACATACAATTAGAGGAATAAACATAACTAACAAACACAATACTACTCCAAATACATGCAAGAAAGATCAGAGACATTTGCCAATACTCATATATGAAAAGAATACCCACCCATAAGTTAAATTAACTACCCTGTTTAAAGTAATACAAAACACACTACAGACTGAACAATGCCTAAATTATTTGTCTAATATTGCACTTGGGTGGGTTAAATAATACTGACTATGGATATAACAAATACATATTACACTCCCTTGGAATAAATGTAAGCATGTATTGCAGAAATAAATAAAAATGTACTTATTATGTGTCTAGACCCCCTGGGACTGATGCCCAAGTACAGAAGTCTAATCACTGTAAGGTAGAAACTGTTACTGAATCTTGTAGTCTGCAGCAGATGCTGCAATATCTCATGCCCAATCCCTGACACTTAAACTGTCCATGCGCAGGATGCATGTTGCCTTGTATTATTTTGGTGGCCTTTTGGTGCTTCTTGCAAAATAAATATGCTGCATCAATGGAAGACTGGAACCTGTTACCATCTCTGCAACCCTCACCACATTTTGTACCAACATTCCTTGGACCAGCTCAGGTGGCAATGATAATAGCTGTCCATTAGTTGTCATCATGGGATGCACAACAAGGTGGTGATCATAATACTCCCTATTATGGATTGCCCGTCAAACCTCATCAGGTGCTTTTGTTAGTGCCCCAACTACAAGTCACCCTGGGCTGCTCTTCAAGGTGGCAATGATAATACTTCCCACTGTGAAACACTCTCAGACCTCATTATTAAACCCCACCCATTATGTGTCACCCCAGGATGTACTCTGATATGGTGATGATAATATCCTCCATTACTCATCACTCCCTCAGACCTAATTAGGTAATACCCCCTTATGTGTCACCCCTGTATGCACTTTGAGATGGCAATGAAAATACCCCAGTATTCATCAAGCTCAGACCTCATTAGGTGGTGGTGGTAATACCCCCATTATGTGACATCCCTGGATGTACTTTGAGGTGATTATGATAAACTCCCCCATTATGCATCAATCTTTAGGCCTGATCAAGTGGAGATGGTAATACCCCTGCCCCATTAAGTGTTGCCCTGGGGCACACTTTGAGGTAATTATGATAATACTTCCCTTTATGTATCACTCCTCAGAACTGATCAGGTTCAGGTGCTAATACCCCTATTACAAGTGAATGAAGACTACACTTTAAGATTGTGAAGTTAATACCTCCTTATGAAGTATAACCCCTTAGACCTTATTAGTTGGTAGTGCTAATATCCTCATAAATTGTGCTGTCCCATGATGTACACTGACTTACAGATGATAACCACATTGCTCATCATTCCTCAAACTTTATAAGCTAGTTGTACTAATACTCATCACTGTGTGTCACTCCAGGATGCACTTTTTGAAGGAACTGACAATACCCTCCATTATGCACTTCTCCTCAGAGTGCATCATGTGGAGGTGCTGTTACCCTTCCATTACATGTTACCTTGGGATTTAAATCATGCTGACAAATGATAATACCCACATTACACATCACCCCTCTGACCTCATCAGGTGGCAGTCCTAAGGGTCACCCATTACATTTTGCCCTGGGTGCAATTTAAGGTGGTGAGGATAATACTAACAATATTGCACAACATTTCTCAGTCCACATCACTTGACTGCATTAATACTGCCCATAAAATGATACCTGTGGATTCACTTTGAGGTGGTGATAATAATACCCCATTAAACATCATCCTCAGACCTTAAAGGTGGTGGTACTAATACCCCCGTTACATATGCAATGGGGTGCCCTCTAAGTTTGCGATGATAATTTCTTCATATTATGCATCACTGCGTGGAACTGATCAAGTGGCAGTGCACATACCCCCATTATGAGACACACAGTGATGCACTTTAAGGTGGCAAATAATCACTCCTTGGACCACATTCAGTTGGCAAAGCTAATATCTCCCCATTACATATTTCCCAGGAATTCACATCCAGGGGACAATGATAATACTCTCCATGATGCATCACTGCTCATACATCATCAGGTAGCATTGCTAGTACCCTCAGTGTGTGCCACACTGTGATGCACTTTGAGATGATGATAATAATGGCCCCATTACAAATCACTCCTCAGACCTCATCAGGTGGCATTGCTTAACCACCTCATTGCATGCCACTCTGGGATGTACTCCAACATAGTGATAATATCCCCCATTACTCGTCACCTCCTCAGACCTAATTTGGTGTCAGTGTTAATAATCCCACTGTTACATGTTGCCTAGGATGCACTTCAAAGTGGCAATGAAAATATACTCCATGGTGGTTGATAATGCCCCCGTTATGCATAACCACCTCTGACCTCATCAGGTGATGGTTCTAATATCATTGTTACCTCGAACTGCATCATGGGATAACATATACAGGGATATTAATACTGCCACCTGATGAGGTATGAGGGTAGTACAGAATGGGGGGTATGGTCATCACCACCTCAAAATGCATTGCAGGGTGACAGATAATGGGAGTATTAAAACTGCCACCTGATGAGATACATTGAATGATATGTAATGGGGGGTATCATCACCACTACTACCTCAGACTGCATCCCAGGGTTACACACAAAGGAAGACTATTAATATTGCCACATGATGAGTTGTATGGCATTGTATGCTAACTTAAAGTTCATCTCAGGGTGATGTAATAAGAGGTGTTAGCACCCCTACCTGATTAGGAACTTGGGCTATGAGTAAAAAGGGCATAATTTTTCACACCTTTCAACTGTACAGATTTTCTCAGATTGTCCAGATTTTTGCCTCATCCATTTTTCATAAAATTGCTGTTATCTATCAAATCACTGGCAAATTATTGAACATTGAAGTCATAAAATAATGACAGATGTTTGAGTTGCAAACTTTGTAGCCTTCAGAAAATTCACACTGTTACAAAACCTGTTAATCTATCACTTTTCTAAGTTTGTAAGAGCAATATTTAAAATTGTTCTTATTTATGGGCCTCTGTCCCCCCGTTATTTATGGCTTTGTCCAGATTTCTTGCTTAAGATGTAGACAGGTATGTATTTTGTGGCCACCTTAAAGTGCTTTCCTGGGTATCACACAATGGGGGTATTTGCACTGTCACCTGACAATGTGAGTTCAGTATGGGAGTATTAACATCATCAGCTCAAAATGGACGGGTGACACATAAAGGGGATATTACTGCCACCACCTAATGAAATGCCTGGGGTGATGCACAGGGATGGGGTATTATTATCATCATGTCAAAGTTTGTCCTGTGGTTACACAGTGGGGGATATTACACTGGGCATATAATGAAGAACATGAAATGATGCATAATGGGGGCATTATAACAGCCTTCTTGAAGTGTAACCCAGGATAATACAAAATGGGAGATATCATCACTGCCACCTTATATGGTATGTGGGGTGATGGGTAATGGTAGATATTATCGCCACCTCAAAATGCATCCCAGGATAACTCATAATGTATGGTATTAGCATTGGCACCTGATGAGGTGTAGGGAGAGATGAGCAATGGAAGTGTAGTATCATCACCACTCTGAACTAGTCCCTGGTCTTAGCACTGCCACCTGATGAGGTGTTGGAGTGATACATATTTGGTGGTGTTATCATCACTATCATGAAAGGTATCCCAGGGTGACTCATAATTTAGGGTATTAGGATTACCACTTGATAATGTATGGGGGTGAAGTCTAAAGACTGTATTATTATCACAGCATCAAAGTTCATCCCAGGTTGGAATGTAACGGGGTTATTTAAACTGCTATTTGATGAGGTGTGTGGGATAATGTATAATGTGAGTGTATTATTATTGCCACCTGAAAGTATATCTCAGGGTCATACATAATGGGTGATGCTAGCATCCTCACCTGATAAGGTGCATGTGTAATGGAGATTATGACCAGCACCTCAAACTGCATCCTTGAATGACAAATATTGTACTAGTATTGCCATTGCCACCTGATGAGGTGAGTGGAGTGATACATAATGGCTGTATATATTATCATTGCCGTTTTGAAGTGCATCTCTGGATGATGCTTAATAGGGGGCATTAGCACAAAGCAGGGTAACACATTATGGAGTGTATTATTGTATTATTATTACCACGGCAAAGTGCATCCCAGGGTGACACACAATGGGAGGTATTATGCCCACTTAATAAGGTATGTGAGGTGATGCATAATGGAAGGCATTATCATTGTCACCTGATGAGGTACCTGTTGAGTTGTGTAATGAGTATTATCATCACTACTTCAAAGTGTATAGTGGGTTGATATACAGTGAGGGGTATTAGCATCATCACCTGATGAGGTGATGCATAGTTGGGGGTATTATCCGTACCATCTTGAAATGCATCCCATAGTGAAATGTAATGGAAGTATTAACACTGCCATTTTATGTGGTGCATGGAATGATGCATAACAGGGGTTATTATTACTGTTACCTCAAAGTGAATCCTGGGGTGAAACACAATGGGGGTTATTATTACTCCCACCTGATAATGTATAAGGGGAGTTAAGTAATGGGGTATTATCACCATCTTTTCCAGATGCATCCTGGGGTGACATGTAAAGGGGATATTAGCATGCCCACCTGATAAAGTGCATGCAGCAAAATGTTCAATGGGGTTATTATCACTGGACCCTCAAAGTGCATCCCTAGGTGACAAATAATGTAAAAGTATTGTTATGCCACCTGACGAGGTGCTTGAGATGATGCTTAATCATAATTTTGAGGCCTGCAATCTCAGAACACTGTTCAAAGAAATTTTATCATTGCAACCAAGAAATAATGTAGATTCCAGTAACTCTTGCCACTACAGTTCCTTATGTTTCAAGGTAGTTTGCCAATCTCCCCCTTTCAAAGATGGTACCACCCTTTCAAGTACAAAATACTTGAATTTGTAAAATTAATTAATAGCAATAACCCCTTTGAATAAAGTATTTTTAGTATTACATTTACTTATACTATACAAGTGTTCATAAATTCAATGTTTAAGGGGTCTCTCCACCTTGCCAACATAAAACACTTGGCATGACTGTCAGCTAGCTAAATATACCACCCCTGTGGTTTTGCAATTATATTTCCACCTGCAGTAAATATCATTGAGGTAATCTGCTACTCTCACCTCATCACTAATGTTGATATAAGAGCAATAGGAGCAAGTTTCACAACTTTCCATAGTATAGCCATTCATATTAACCTTTTACCCCCTTCTAAAATATTTGTAAGGTTCCTGCTCCTTATGAAAATAAAATGGATCTCCTTACCCAATGTGGTCATGAAAGGTATGTATTAACTTATATGTTCCAGTTCCTTATGATAATTCTTCCCCCTGATTTTTGATAAAGTATTGTGATGTGAGTTTTTAAAATTTGTGAACTCATTGCACTACTAAAAAATATAATTATGAATTACATCTCACTTCATCATCACACCTCCAACATTTGCTGTCTATCTGAGTAAAAAATCCCTAAAGTCTGCTTGGGGTATATAAATACCTCTACAAATGCTTCCAATCAAAAATCAACCTTCTGGACTTTATTACATAATGGGAGCCACACAGAATCTTCCCTTTCTTTCTTTGTAAATTAACTTTTGAGGTTCCCTTCCAATCTTTTGATTTCTATTCTTTAGTAATTTTTTGACAGACAATAGCATGCTTATGCAATTCAAATCCCATATCTCAGCTCAAAATAAACATTTCCTTAGATCCAACCCTTTGCCCACCTGCCCATTTCTGATAAAGTACTCTGATGTCAGTTGTTAAAATTTGTGAAATTACAACACCAAAAGATGTTATAAATTACATCTCTCTTTATAATCACACTTACAGCATTTGTTGTCTACCTGAAAAAATCTCTGAAGTCTGCTTGGAATATAAAATACCTATGGAAATGCTTTCAGTCAAAATGTTACATATTCTGGACTTTATTGCATACTTGGGAGCAACACAGAATTCTCTTTTTGTTCCTTTGTAAATTGACTTTTAAGTCTCCCTTCCCAAGCTTTTGATTTCCATTCTGTAGTAATTGTTTGCAATCAATAGCAATAAAGTTAGTAAGGCCTTACCATGTCTAGGCAATTCAAATTCTGCATCTCAGCTGAAAATGATCATTCCTTTAAATACAACCATTTGGCCTACCCCTCATTTCTGATAAAGTGCTTTGATGTGAGTTTTCTAAATTTGTGAAATCATTGCACCACCAAAAATGTTATAAATCACATCTCTCTTTGTCATCACACTGCCAGCATTTGCTGTCTACCCAATAAAAAATTCCCCAAAGTCTGCTTGGGGTATAGAAATACCTTACCAAACATTTTCAATAAAAATCCTAAGCCTTCATGAGGTTATTTCTTACTTGGGAACCACACAGAAGCCGCTCTCTGTTCCTTAGTAAATTGAGTTTTGAGTCTCTCTTCCCAATCTTTTCTAACCACCTCTGACTAATTCTTATAGTTATCATGTAATATTTTATATGCCTGTGACACCTGTGCATTGGCCCAGCAATCAATCACTAACACCAGTGAGGGGCGTCCATATAGGGAAAGGATAATACACACACAGTAAAGTACAATTTCCCTTAAGAGCACACAGAGATCACAGTCAGTCTGAAGCTGGTTTCTCCCTTTCTCTCCAGCTCCCCAGTAAGACTCCCCATTGGCACAGCTATAGGGTCCAGATCTCAGCCTATTGGGCAAGCTAAAACCTCCAGCATCCTCTTCTGTCCAACCAATGCTTCGTGTCCCTGCCCAAGTAGCTGACACACACATACACTTTGAGATAAGAGTTATATACAAACACACAGACACTCCTGGGGAAGGCTGGCACAGGTTCTCCAGCTGTGCACCTTTTTCCCAGACTATATGGTAGTACCACTTGCCACCACCCACTAATATTTATCAGCTACCAAAAGGCCCTCATGAAAGGGTGTCCAATTATACTGTGCAATATTACTATCCAAATAGTAAGTGCAACTGAACAGCCAAGGCTTATTTGGAGTGACTTTGTACAGTATCACTACATATATGCAATGCACTCTAGAGATTAAATTATCTATACACAAAACAGCCATAGTTGAAAGGTTTAAAACTATTTAATGTTGTTGTTGGTCTTTTGGCTTTTCGGTTAGGGGTCACCATAGCGGAACTCTGGTCCGCTAATGATTGGCAGTAGAATTTTCACGAACGTCGAGGTGCCAGCTCAACGTTCAGCCTTCAGTGAAGGCAAACCCATTTACAAAAACACAAGACAATACTTCTTACTACACAGTGCTAGTTGAGAGTTCAGAGATCACTGGAAAATGCTTAAAATAATACAGTAGAATAGTTCTGACATCAATACAGAAAAAAGACTATTTTCTAGCTATATCTAAGAGAAAACAGAGTTCTAAAATAAACTTACATAGAGCAAGACAGTGCTGGTGATGTTGGATGTTCTCAAGATAAATGCAAAATGCCCACATTCTTTCTGTCCTTAAATTGATAACACAGTACCACTGATTCATTTCAGATTACATCATTTCTTTCTGATTCCCTGGCTAACAGAAACTCAGAGGTCAATAGCCTTTTTGATCTTGCAGCTGGTCTGGAAGCCAGAGCAATAAAATAAATTATACATCTAAATTCTAGCCATTAACTCTGGCCTCAAAACAACAGGCAGAATGCCTTCCTCTAGACATCTTGGCTCCGAGTTTTAGATCAAAGAATTTCACAATGCTTGACTTATCACCTTTCTTACAGCAGAGTGCACTGTTGTTACATTTTTTTTCTGTTCAACATTCAATACAGTCTTTTTACATTTAAGAGAACAGGTCTGTGGCTTACATTAATATTTATAAATGACAGAATTATCTACAAAATTATATCTAGGTAGGCTGGCAGCCTTCACCTATCTTCACCCCCCCCCCCCCCCGGAGAACTCAAGCTAGTTTTTTCAAGTGACCCTTGAGAAATGTTGCTTGAGAGGGTTAGGTCTATCTGAGTATACCTTACCCCATTCCCTGTCTTGAGAGCCCATCTGCATTGGCACTGATAATCCCACTGCGGTGCTACACTGACATATCCTATGCTTGCAACCCAAGGCTCCATCTTAGCAACTTGGCATTTTGCTGACTAGCTCTGTTTAACAATGTTAGGGGATTGTGATATGTAACTACAGTGAATTTTCTTCCACACAGATAAGGCTGAAGTTTCTGCAGTGCCCACACTATAGCTAGACATTCCTTTTCTACACATGCATAGCATTCCACCCTGGGCTGGACTCTCTGATTGAGATAAACCACTGGGTGCTCTTTTCCCTCTGAAGAAATCTGGCTAAGTACATCCCCCACCCCATGATTCAAAGCATCCACCTTCACAACAAATTATTTGCTGTAATCTGGACTGGTTAACACAGGGGGTCGTCCGAAAGCTTTTTTAAGCTTCTGGAATGCCTGCTCACCTACTGGGGTCCACACTATCTTATCTGGCCTATTTTCCTTGTCAGGTCTGTGAGAGGAGCAGCTATGGTACTATAACTGGGGGCAAACTTTCTGTAGTACCCTGCTGTCCCTAAGAATGCCCTCACCAGCTTTCTGGTAACAGGTGCAGGCCATGCCTGAATGGCTTGCACTTTGGCAGGTTCTTGCCTGATCGTACCACTTCCCACTCTATGTCCCAAGTAGGAGACCTCTGCCATACTCACCTGACATTTGCTGGGCTTAATGGTCAACCCTGCCCTCTGTAATCTGCCCAGCACCTCCCTGACATGTTGAAGGTGCTCTTGTCAGGAATGGCTGTAGATGGCAATATCATCTTAGTAAGCAAGGGCAAACCCTCCTACTCCTGCTAAGATATGATCTACCAGCCTCTGGAAAGTTGCTCGGGCATTTGTTATCCCAAAGGGCATCTTTGTGAACTCATACAAGCCAAACGTAATCACAAAGGCTGACCTCTCTCTAGCACTGGGAGTCAAGGGCACTTGCCCGTAACCCTTGGTAAGATCAATAGTTGTAAGTTACTTAGCCCCACCCAGCTGCTCTAAGGCCAAATCTGTCCTAGACATGGGTTAGGCATCTGACTCAGTGTGACTTTAATTTCCTGTAGTCCACACAGAACCTGGTGCTGTCATCCTTCTTTGGCACCAGCACCACTGGGTGGCCCAGGGACTGTTGGACTCTTGAGTTACCCCTAGTTCCAACATTTCCTGTATCTCCTCCCTCAGAGTCTGCTTGACTCTCTCTCATGCATCCTATAAGGGGCCTGCCTAATAGGCCTTTGGGGGCCTGTATCCACCTGGTACTGCAACAGGTGGGGGCACACTGGTTTACCAGTGAACATGTCCCGAAACTCCTGTAACACTGCTTGGATTTCTTGAACCTGGGTAGGAGATAGCTGCTGGGACATTGCTAACCCTTCCACTGAGGTCTCCGTCTGAGCGTCACTGAGGAGATTAGCCACCAGATCTCTCTCAGACTCCTCCTACAATCCACTGCAAATACTCAGCACAAGGGCCTACCTATCATGGTAAGGTTTCATCATGTTAACATGGTACAATTTGTGTCCCTGCCCCCTGCCTAGCAGTTCCGCTGTGTAGTTAACATCACGTATCTTTCTTACCACCTTGTAGGGTCCCTCCCAAGCTGCTTATAGCTTGCTGTGCTGTCAGGAATGAGAACCATTAACTGCTGCCCTACAGCATACTCTCTAGCTCGAGCATTCCTGTCATACCATACCTTTTTCTGTTGTTGGGCTTCTGGCAAGTTCTCCTGGGCCAAGCCTATGAGTTCCCTGAGCCTTGTCCTGAGGTTTAGGACATATGCCATAACAGACTCCTTTTGAGGTTCACACTTACCTTCCCACTCATCACAAATTAAATCTAGAGGTCCCTACACCCTATGCCTTACAGCGACTCAAAGGGTGAAAAATCTGTGGATTCCTGGGGAACCTCTCTGTAAGCAAACAACAGATAGGGCAAATATTTGTCCCACTCCCTCTTAAAATGGTCTGCAAATGCCCATAGCATGGACTTGAGTATAGAGTTTAACCTCTCAACAAGACCATTAGTCTGGGGGTGGTCTTCAGGTGCCTCAACCCACAGTACTTCTGCAGACAAGCCAGCAGGTCTGACATGAACTTGGCATCTCTGTCAGTCAGTACTTCTTTTGGGAACCTACCCTGCTGAAAATCTCTAACAAAGCATTTGCCACCCTTTCTGCCTCAAAGCCACTGCCTCAGGGTATCTTGCAGCATAATCTACTACCACTAGGATATACCTTTTCCCTTGTTTAACTTGGGGTACTCAGAGGCCCCACAATATCCATAGCTACCCTCTGAAATGGCTCCTCAATCACAGGCAAAGGCATCAAAGGAGCTTTTACATTGTCTCCTGCCTTGCTTACCTTTTGGCACTGCTCACAGGTCTTGCAATACCCTGTTACATAACTGGAAATTCCAGGCCAATAGAAGTTCTGCATAATACGTCTCTTTGTACATTTTATGCCCATATGACCTGCAAAGGGAATATTATGACTATGGCTAGAAGTGCCAGATGGTAGCTCTAGGCACTATTAACTGCTGTACTCTCTCACCTTCTAGCCCTCCCTCAGGGGTCCAATCTCTATACAGTAACCCTTTGTCCCAGTATACAGAATCCCATTTCCCTTGAAAATCAGGTGCCTCACTAGCTACCTACCTCAGCCTTGCAATGTAGGGTCTGAGAGCTTAGCCTCTCTCAACTCTCTCTTTGTAACCCTTCCCAGCTCCCCTTCCACAGGAAGTCTGGCATCCTCTGACAGTGGTGCCTCACTATTACCCTGGGTACTGTAACCCACCTCTACTTTTGCAGTCACTCTGTCCAAGAGAACATCAGTACCCACAAGCAGCTGTGGCTCACCTTCAGTCTCACTGCTACAATGTAGCTTCTTACCTGAAGTAACCACCTCTCTAGTGCTGGCTGCAAGTATGCGGTCTGTCTGGGTCTCCCCCAGGCTACCAAATCCACATGCTGGTCTCAAAGCCTGAATGTGTGTAACTGCATTAACACATAGTACTGCCTCATCCAAATCCTTTTCTATCAGGACATCTGTAGGATGGTAGTTCGATACCCTTGTTGTCTCGAGACAACCTACTATTGGCATTTTGTCTTTCCCACTTACTAGCTCTCTCACCTTTTGTTTCCCACCTTGCCTCCGTGGACATCTGAATGCCACATGGCTCCACTAGTTGCATTCAAAAAATTAACCCTAGGTCCTGGACATTTACCTGAACTAGTGGCTTCCCCTGCTACTGGCAGATTCTGTTGGGGCGGTATGTGCTGCAGCAGTTTGGGGGGTCCCTTTCCTGTGCAGGGATGCCCTGCTTGCTAGGTATAGGTCTCCTGTCTTACTCAACTCATCTGAAGTAGCACAGTGTCTGTAAGCTAACCAGATCCTCATATCCTCAGGCAAAGTGCTAAGGGCTTGTTCCCTCACCAAAAGGTCTGCCAGCCCTTCAAAAGTGGTGACCTGACATCTACTCACACACCTATGAAAATAAGTGCTCAGTTCAGCAACATATTCACACAAACTTTCCACCTGCCTTGCGTCTATGCTCACAAAACTTTTTCCTATACGTTTTAGGCATTAGCTTAAAAAAATTCTAACAAACAGTTATTAACAGTAGTATAATCAAATTATTCGCAATCAGCAAGTTTAGAAAACAGAGTTATAGCTTTAACATGGAGTAAGGGGGTCAGGAACCATACCCAGAGCCTTTGGTCAACATCATACTGTTTACATACCCTCTCAAACATATGAATGAAACTATCAAAATTATCCCCCTCTGTAAACTGTGGAAGAACTTTACTGACCTTTTGTGCTTCTGGGGTCTGGTTACTCCCTTCCCCATTACCTCCATGACTCTGGTGAAGACTCAGCATCTCCTTTTCATGTTGCCTCTGCCTTTCCTTTTCCTCAATTTCCAGGTGTATCAGTTTCTCATTCTCCTCAGCCTACAAACGTTGCATTTTCTCATTGTCCTCACTCTCTAGATGCCTCAGTCTCTTAGCTGCTTCTATTTCCAAATGCCTGGCTTCCAACTCAAGTATCTTTAGCTCTAGATGGATTTTTAAGTCCTCTGCAGAAAGGTTGAGCTGTCCATTCTCTGTGTGTGGTACATCTACACTGCCAGTTTGATCGTCCTCCTGGTTGCTGTTTTCTGATGCAGCTGTGACCAAAGCTGCAATCATGTCTGCCTTAGTCAGGTTTCCATGCAACAGTCCCCTAGCCTGACACATAGCCAGCTGGCTCCTTGTCAGCTTTCCGTACTCCTCTGCTGACATGCGTGTCTGCTCTCCCTGACTAACTAAGCTGACAAAAGAAATAAAACAAGTGTGATCTGAACTCTGAGTATTCACAGCGTGGCTGACTTAGAGTACAAAAACACCTTCAGTGATCACTGTACACAAGCTACAGGAATTCACACTACACACACCACTACAAGCGAATTAGTATTTGCCAACCAATTAAAATGTGGTGTGGATATCCCACCAATGCCAAACAATTAATATGTGATGCCCGTACACTGGCCCAGCAATCAAGGAGCATCAATCCTCACCAGTGAGGGGCGTCCATATAGGAAAAGGATAATAAACACACACACACAGTAAAGTACAATTTCCCTTAAGAGCACACAGAGATCACCGTCACTCTGGGGTTGGTTTCTCACTTTTTCTCCAGGTCCCCAATAAGACTCCTTATTGGCACATCTATAGGGTCCAGATCTCAGCCTAGTGGGTAAGCTAAAACCTTCAGCATCCTCTCTGTCCAACCAGTGCTTCATGTCCCTGCCCAAGTAGCTGACACACACACACACTTTGAGATAAGAGTTATATACAACCACACAGACACTCCTGGGGAAGACTGGCACAGGTTCTCCAGCTGTGCCCCTTTTTCCCCAGACTATATGGTAGTACCACTTGCCACCACCCACTAATAATTATCAGCTACCAAAAGGCCCTTATGGAAGGGTGTCCAATTATACTGTGCAATATTATTATCCAAATGGTAAGTGCTACTGAACAGTCAAGGCTTATTTGGAGTGACTTTGTACAGTATCACTATATATATAATATATATAATATATATATATTATTTTCCTGTGCCCCTGTCAAGCAGAGCCATAGAGGTGATTCCTGGGGTGAATTTCCTATTTCCCATCCAATCATCAAGATTTTTCTTGAAGAGTGCTAATGCTTTGTTTGATATAGATAGGTAGTTTGTTCCAGAGTATGAGAGGTCTCTGGGACAGGAATCTATCCCTCCAGCATGTTCTGTTTATTGTGGTGACAAGGTTTATGTCCCTAGAGCGTGTAGCTTGGAGGGATTAGGATTTCTTTAAATGGAGCATGTCCAACAGCTCTGGGTTTGACATAGCTATGTATGTTAGGCAGAGATCGCCTCTGAGTAGGCGATACGTGACGGAGTAAAACTGGAGTTTTTTGAGACAGTCTGTGTAGGGCATCTGTTTGAGGCCAGTAATCCTCTTCATGAGGTATTTCTATGGCCTTTCCAGCTGTTGTAGATGTCTTGTGAGGTACATACCAAAAGGGGTGCTGTACTCTATAATGAGTCTAATGAGTGATGAGTAGAGAGGAACAATGACCTCTGTTTTCTTGGATGAGAAACCTTTTGTGATGAGGTGTGCCACTTAGAAGGATTTCCTGACAACTATGGTGATCTGATTATCAAAGGAGAGACTACTGTCCACCTGTGTCCCAAGGTCTCTTATCACACTTTCAGTGTTAAGTAGACTAGCACCTATGTGGTAACTCATGGGTACGGAGTTTTTAACAAATGGGATGACAATGCACTTTTTGGCATTGAGCTTGAGGCCATGGCTTTGACACCAGGCATCTGTCTCAATGAGGCCCTTTTGTAGGATGTTCACATTGTTAGAAGTTTCAATTATGGCTCCTAGTTTGCAGTCATCTGTGAACTTCTTTAGACAAAGCCCTTCTATGTTAGCCAGTACTTCAGAAAAGTAGATACCAAACAGGAGAGGACCCAGGACTGAACCCTGTGGTACTCCAATTGCCACTGGTCTGAAGTCAGATTTGGAGTCTGCTACTTTCACAGTGTGGGTTCTGTCAGTGAACCAGTTGCCAACCCATTTTGTGACATAGGGATTTATACCTCGTTTAGTGAGTTTATCTATAATTCCAGAGTGGGGGATGGTGTCAATAGCCTTGGCGAGATCTAAATAGGCTGTGTGAACCACCATACCCTCGTCTACGGCTTTGGTGACTGATTCAAAGAAGTCTATCAGGTTTAGGAGACATGATCTGCCTTTTAAAAACCCAAACTGGGTGGGGTCCAGAGTTTGGAGATTACCAATGTCATTGTTTATAAGTTCCATGATGATACATTCCATGGCCTTGCAGACCAGGCTCTTTAGGCTAATGGGGCAGTAGTTCCCAGGGTCCGTGGTGGCTCCCCATTGTGGAGTGGGATAACCGTCGCTGTACACCTTTCAGTGGGCACAAAGCCTGAGGTGAGGCTATGATTGAACATGGTGCTTAGGTGCCACTCACTCATCTCACTTTCACCCACCTCACGTTTTCATATTCAAAAGCTCACATCCCCATCCAAGCATTTTGTTCCACTGACAATGCCTTCCAACACCATACTGAGAGAGAGAGGTGAGATTTACCTTCATAGGTGGGTTGGCCCTACCGGTCATCATGTGGTGCTAGCTACCCAAGACATTCAATTCAGAGAGATGATTTTCTCAAGTACAAGAGTATCACCTCTGACAAAAAGAAACAAATTAAGATTCACCACCACTTATGCGAATATAATCAACTTATTGATAATATTAATAATATTAATAATTATTGGAATATCTTATTGATCTCCAAATGTATTCCAGATTGGTTGATGTTAGTTTTTTTTTTAGAATTTAAAATTTAGCAGGTTTTTTTTCAATTCATTCGCATGGCAAGATACAACAACAACCAATTTAAACAAACTACATTGTCAGGGAGGGGACCCACTCACGGTGTTTATGGTTGTGGACACCAGTTAAATTGACAAAAATTGACATCCAAACAATTTCAGCGGAACTGGTTCAGGAGTTTATGATATAAAAGTTTTGCCAACTGTAGCAGTGACTGGCTTATCTATCTGGCCAGTTGTCACTGTGGTGCTTTATTTTGGACAGACAGACTTCAGCCACTTAGAATTAAATCACAGACACACATCAGTATCAGGACACATAAGATACATAAACCTTAATATATAAACATGGTACACAACACTGCAAATTCACACTCATCATGGGTTAATATCATATACATGGGAACAGAACAAATAAGGCAGGGTTGGCATCAATTCTCAATACTAAAGAAAAGAAGGGGGGATTTATTCACACAGATGATAATTTTAATTTTTTAATTAACCAATGGGCTTTTTGTAACCTCTTTATATAGCTCTGTTACACTTTTGTTTTTGTTTACTCACTGATGAAGGTGTAGTATATCCTACCGAAACTGGTCTGTTGCAAAAGTGCAATATATGTGGAGGTTTTTTAACCTGTCACAATAAAAGTTTGATTTTCAGGATCCATGGTTTTCTGGTTCTGTTCCTTTTTTTTGCTTAGGTGGGGTGCCAGTTCATTCTGTATTTCATGTAAAATGCAGCCGGGGATGTTGTCAGGTTCCCTGGATGCTGTTTTCTTGGCTTTGGAGAGTGTGGTTTTTTACCTGTACAGCCATGATTACAGGAACTTTGCATTCTTTCGGTATAGAGATGGGCCCTTTAAAGGGTGAGAGGGGGATAAAGTTAGCACTGAACCTATCTGCCAGGATGTTGGCAATATCAGTTGGTTCTGTATATTTAGTGTCATTGGGCTGTAACTCATAGCAGATCTGACTGTTGCCATTAAGATTCTTGACATAGCTATAGAATGCTTTGTGGTTGTCTTTAGAATCAGTGATGATTTTATTTTCATAACTAGCTTTGGAGAATTTTATGAGGGATCTCAGCTTCTTACTGAGGCTGACCAAGGAGTTCCTTGAATCATGGGATTTTACTCTTTTTTTCAACAGTTTCTTTCTTCTGTTGTAGAGTTTGTGGGAACACTTCACATAATCGAATTATTAAAATCTCGATTTGCATTGAATCCAGAGTTTGTTTATGGCAAGGGACCACCAGATTGGCTTCCTTTTTTGGAGGATAGCATCTTGGTTCTGTTAGGGATAGCACGATCCATGCACTCATCTAAATGCTTATAAAGTGCATTTGTGTAGGATTCAGCAGACGTACCTCTATTGTCCGTCTGCATGTGTGTCGTGAAGTTTGCCACTTCTGTCTTAAAAACCATGAAGTTGGCTTTGGAGACATTTTTTACAGTGGTTTCCCTAATGGGGTGGAGGCGGGATGTAGATGTCTAGGCTGATTAGCTTGTGGTCAGATCTGACCAACGAGGACTTGACCTCTGGTGTGGAACACCAGTCACCCATGTTGGTAATGACCAGGTCTACGATATTGCTGCCCCGGGTGGGGGTGTGGATAAGTTGATCCAAGGTGCTGAAATTTAGGAATTCCAGAAAACGTTGAGCAAAAGATTTGGCACATGAGTAGTTTCCCAGTTAATGGTGGGGTAGTTGAAATCGCCCATTATTAAGGTGTTGGGTTGTACCTTAATATTTTCCAGTGTATCAAGAAATGAGGAGTGGGCATCCTGGGGCATGGTGGGGGATCTGTAGCATGTTACAATTTGGATTGCGGATTTGCCCAGAGTTAGTTGAACTTGGATAATTTCAGATGTATTATGCTGAGCAACTAGCCTGGAGCTGTGGAAATCCTTAATGAATATGTACACACCTCCACCTTTAGTGTTTCGGTCCAGGTTAAGTGGCCTAAAGGTGTGGTATGAATTATAGACTGGTAATGCAGGGGTGTTCTCTGGAGCCTTGAACCAGGTCTCTGCTACTGCACAGATGTCAATGTTCTCCATTTTAAGGAGTGCATCGAGTGAATGCATTGTGAGGTTTAGACTTCTAGCATTGAGTAGCATTACCCTCAGATTTTGCTTGCTTGTACCTGTATATGCAGTGTACTCTAGAGATTAAATTATCTCTACACAAAACAGCCACAGTTGAAAAGTTTAAAAATATTTAATAATAATTAATAAAAACACAACACAATATACTTCTTACTACACAGTGCTAGTCAAGAGTTCCAAGATCACAGGAAAATGCTTAAAATAATACAGTAGAATAGTTCTGACATCAATTCAGAAAAAAAGACTTATCTAATCTTACTATTTCCTAGCTATATTTAAGAGAAAACACAGTTCTAAAATAAACTTACACATTGAGCAAGACAGTGCTGGTGATGTTGGATGTTCTCAAGACAAATGCAAAATGCCCTCATTCTTTGTCCTTAAATTGATAACACAGTACCAGTGATTAATTTCAGATTGCATCATTTCTTTCTGGTTCCCAGGTTAACAGAAACTCAGAGGTTAATAGCCCTTTTGATATTGCAGCTAGTGAGGAAGCCAGAGCAATAAAAAAAATTGTACATGTAAATTCTAGCCATTAACTCTGGCCTCAAAACAATAGGCAGAATGCCTTCCTCTAGACATCTTGGCTCCAAGTTTTAGATCAAAGAATTTCACAATGCTTGACTTATCAGCTTTCTTACAGCAGAGTGCACTATTGTTACATTTTTTTTCAGTTCAACATCCAATACCGTCTTTTCACATTTAAGAGAACAAGCCTGTTGCTTACATTAATATTTACAAATGAAAGAATTATCCACATAATTCTAGCTAGCTAGGCTGGCAGTCTTCACCTATCTTTACATGCCCTACTAATTATCCTTTTTAACAGCAGCTTCTGTTCTACCCTCAACTAAGAACTCTACTAGAGCTGACATTTTACTTAACATTCCCCTATCCTTTCTTCTTTGATATACTCTAACATCAATGCCTGATACGGAAAGCAGCTTCTAATCATAGTTCAAACTACTGCTTGGCCTCATGTCATTCTATTACCATTCCTTCTTTAGCTATGTGCCTCTGATACCTTGGTTCATTTGCTAATTTTCTCCAGTAAATTCTGGTATCTTCTTGCATATTCTCTGCACCCCTATTTGCAGTCTTCCCTATTAGCATACTCTCCTTTCTCTATTCATGTGTTGGCCTAGTTCTTAGAATACTTTCAATTACTACAGAAATATAATATTCTGTATGGTTGTTTTTAGTCTTCTTAAGGTCCTGTGTCCAATATCCTATCGCTCCTTATTTCTCAAATTGACCATTTTATCATCAACCCTTTACACTTTGATTTATAAACTTCTGCTTGTGATAGGTATATGAGCCTTAAATGTGTAGGTTTATTAAAGTATCCCTTCAAACCAGGTAATCCCAAATCACCCTTTTCTGTGGGGAGAAGCAACTAATCACAGTTAACTATTTTGCCCTCTTTTCCTCCAAAATAAATTCCTTCAACTCTATTTTTTAATTTTCATCTACAGCTTCACCTCTTTTTGATAAATGTCTGCCTGACTTGTGAATAAAACTAAAGGGACAAACATTTTCACTCTCTGTATGTTACTATGCATATCCATCAGTTCCTCAATTTTGAATTATCCTTTATTTAATCTCTTCCCACATATCCTTAGCTCCATAACATAATCCTTTTTAATCCTCTCACCCAAAATACTTCAACTTATCATGTCCCCATAAATATGGGTAGTACTGAGCCAATTCATGTGTTGGTACTACTTTACATCTGCATTAATTTTAGATCTTGAAAAGATGTGAAACTGTCTCAAAATGTTTTGTAATAATGACATTAACGTTTTCTGGATTTGTCAATAACAAAATAACATTATCTGAAAATAAAGCTAACATTTCTGTTTTCCCATACCATTTATATCCTTGAATTTATGAGTCCCCCATTTTATTTGTGGTGACTCTAAATATAAGTAAAATAAAGGGGAAAAAGGACACTCCATCCTTGTTCATCTGTTCAAAACAACTTATCAGAGAGGAACTTTTCTATCTTAATTCTTTCCCTCTGACTCTTCATGTATCCTCCTAATTAACCCATTTATTCCATTAGGGAGTGTAACTGCTGTCATCTCCCTACTCATAAAATCCCAGGTGACTCTACTGAATGATTTCTCTGCATCAAGACCCATCAATAATAATTCTGCTTTTCTTTGATCATTATTGCTCTATTAACTCATTACATCCAAGTGACACCTCCTGGTGCATCTGCAGTTAACTCCTACTGATGCTTCTAGGTGTCAAATATTGCTTGTTCATATTTGCATCAATAATTCCAAAACCATGGTATGTACAATGTTTGAGAAGATTACATCTTAAAGCTTACACAATAGCAAACTCAACTGCATGAATATTTGACTTCTGTCTTGTTCAGGTAAATATATATTAACTGTTGTTTTTATTATATTAATTTATATAGATAAAATGTTCACATTTTTCTAAGTATCTCAACAACAAAGTAACACAGACAGAACTCCTTAGCCTTGTATGAAAACTCTCGGTTAGATGAATAAAATGCTGCTGACACTATATGTGTAACTTGAGCGGTTGCTGAGATATTGTAAGTTGTTTACAAAATATTACAAATGTAATAGTTACTGTGTTTACTGTGACTTATGAAATTAGGTTTAAGACCTAGAATCTAAAGAATGCTACTTGTATAAAAATAGTTTGTGCTGAAGAGTTTGCCATTTATACTTTTATTCATAATCCCTATGGTTCCAGAGATATGCACATTTGTTTGAAATGTGAGGACATAATTTGATTCTGCAAAAAGGCTTTGGCTCCGCCCACTGGAAGTTACAGTGCAAACTTCCTGAGCTTCATTGGAGTGAATGAGTTAATGTTGTCAAATATGTGCCTACCCTCCTCACAAATCTCACTGATCCATATCTATTAATGTTAGCAAAAACTTCGCCTTTCTCTTAGCTAGTATAGACATAAATGTTTTATAATCATGGTTTAAAATTGAAATGGGTCTATATAAAGCTGGGTCTAAAGGGTCTGTACCCTCTTTGGGTAATACAGTCACCTCTAATTTCTTCCAAGATGCATGCATCCCACCATTTAAAAGTACCGTCAAACAAAACTTTCCAGATCTTTATCACTTTCTTCCTTCCTAACTTCTAAACTTCTTCAGGAATATAATTGGTTCCTAGAGACTTCCCTGTTGATTTATTATACGTTATTCTTTTATCTAATTTTTTCCTATCTTAGCAAATAAATGTTAAGCTTCAGCTTCCTATAAACTTGGTATAATTAAGTCTTCAAGAAGCATTTTCATTGCACCTTTTCGTGGTTTCCACATTCTTCTGCTTTACACAATTTTTTCCACATTCTTCTGATTTACACAAACATATATAACATTTCTGAAATATCTCTAATATCTCTATAGGTATTTTTCTTATCATAGTCTCTCTAAGTTTGGGGATAACCTTTTCAACTTTTTGTTGCCTAATTCTTGGTAATCAAAAATAGTTGCTTAATAGCAACATTTCTAAATTCATGCATATTATCCAAGCACTCCCATATTTCCCCTTTAGTACTCTGTAGTTATTCCTATTCTTGGTCTGTCAGATTCATCTTATCCTGCAATACTCTAACCTTTGTCAGCAATATAAATAATTCACATTACTTCTTTGCAATATATGTTTATTTCTGCCCTATTTTTAAACTACATTTTTCATTTTTCCCACTCACTAGCAATCTCTTAAAATATATATCTTCCCCAATAACTATTAAATAATTTCTACTACCCATTCCATGCATTCTTCTCTTTTTATCTTAGTTTTTATTGGTGCATGACCTGAAATAGTTATTGCATATGTGTCAGAACTTTCAATTAAATATATTGCTCCTGCAAAATGTAATTTCTCTCTTTTTTAATTTCTCCAAGTTTTTGGGGTTTCTAATACCATGACGGGAATGGACCCCTTTCTTAAGTCAAAGTACAATTAAAGTTCATGAAATTAGTATTGTTTCAATATTTAGTGTTAGACAGAAGTGCTCTTCGAAGCACCTGCAATATGCCCAGTAATGATTCCTTCTGCAATTCGTATGGGGTTACATTTATTGGTAACATATTTAAATAGGATTGTAGATTCTTTTTTTATAAGAACAATTGTTCCTACTACTACCTAATACTAATTTCTCTCCAATATATGCCAGTTACTGTACACTGAGGAGTAATAAGTAAATGCTGTCTCAGTTCTTACTACTGTATTCACATCTTCCATTCAAAATATTCTCTTATATTTATCTACCTGATTTTGGTATATATTCCCTTCTTTAGGTCTCCCAATGCATCCTCACTATTGTAAATCAAGTTGCAGTCCCCACCCATAAATAATATAAGTAATATAAATAAATAAATAAGTCAAATTCTAGAACCATCCCATTCCCTTTTAATTTCGAACAAACATACAAAACTATGTTCATTTTCAACAAATGAAGTGCACCCCTCCAGATTGAAGCAATTGTCTCATATAGATGGTTGTATCCACAAGCATTATCTAATGTAAAATTAAGGTTGCCTATTTTAAGACACATGTTACAGCCTGCATTTCCACTTACACTGATTACTGTCTGTTCTTTTCTTATCTCTGTTCCTCTCCTAGATGTGAAAGACAGCTTGCATGTTTTTAGGAAATGTTAAGATTTTATTCTAAGAAAAAAAAGTACTGGTTACCTTTAAATAAATAAAGTAACCAGAACAAAAACAAAAAGAACCCAAAGGAACTGCCAAGAAGAAGATGTTTTAATAAAGCAAATTAGTGCTTTTGCTCCAAAGCAGTACAGAACTTCATCAGATAAATTAAAAAAATATAAACATCCATTATATACACATTGTCTTCTAATCAAACTTTTTAAAACCAATAAGTTAATTAATTATTCAAGCAACACCCATACCAGTGATATAATATCAGAGACATGTAAACTTTACCTCTTATATGCATTAAAAAATAAAGAGTTGTAATGGTATGCATGTACCCTACATATACTAGCATCAGGACACTTCTGTACACTCCTAAAATATATATTTGTTATGCTTTCTTTTTTTACTGCTAAGGTCAAGATTATAAATTGATGATTTCTGGGTTTCTTGCTTGTTTCCATTTTTTATGAATAAACAAATTAGCCCTAATGCTTTCCTTAATTTCCGTACATATTTCTTCTACATCTGTTAATCAGCACTGCCTTTGGCTTTACTTCAGTTTTGTCCGACTTTTGGGATGAGATCTGACAGGTTCTGTGCTTTGTACACCTGTTTTTCAGCAGTTATTTATTAAAGACATTTTCTTCAGTGAACGACATTCTTTGAATAATCTATCCAGGACACTGCCACTGAATTGCTTGATTTTTTTCCTTGCCTTTGTAAATAATGAATAAAAGTATTTATTCCATGTCTTTTTTTTTCACATCCACCCTTTTCCTATCCTAACTTTCAGAAGGCCTCATTTTATTTATTTATTTGTTTTTTGTTGTTTACATATTGCGGTATATTGATTAAGTTGTTTCTACTGGGTTGTGCACATTTACAAAGGAGACCTGAGAATTTAAGCTCAAGTGAAATGTATAGCAAGCAAGATCATAAAATAATGCCTAGCATCTTTTTAGTTTATGCGTGATGCTCTGTATTCATTTCTATAGCACTCGTCAGTCACAGTACTCATAGGCACAATCCCACTGTATATACATTTTCTTTTTGATTTTGTTTTCTGACTGATGTTCTAAAAGTTTAAAACATGGGTTTTATTATCTTTTCTTAATAGATAACAGTTTCATAACTTTTTTGTCTGGTTGCTCTGCCTTCTATATTTTTCCTTGTTTACTTATTTTTTTGTTTTTATTTACTTATTTATGTTTGTTTGCTTACTTGGGTAGTACAAAGACCATTTTCAGTCATATCCTGGATTAGACTAGTACAGTTAATACATCATTTTTAAAAATATGTATTGAAAAATACAAGTGTTTTTCAAATAATACCTAGCACCCAGAAAATACAATACAAAGAACATAGGAACACAGAAAATAATCTGTGGATTTTAATGCACAATACAGAGAAGCCTGTATATTATTTATATAAGAGTGGTAACATTTTAAGAAGTTTTTTTTGCATACAATATTTACATTCATATGCTGTAGACAAATCAAATGGGGGAAGTGGCGGAGAGAGAATAGTAGTGGATTGGTGGTTAGGTGATATACTCCATTTGGAGATGAGAGCATTAAACTTTCTTGATGAGGTGTTTCTTAGTTGAAGTCTGAAGATGGGGTATGTGACAACCCTACAACTGGACCAGTAATCAAGGGGCCTCAATACTCACCACTGGCATCAGTAGGGGACGTACACTGGGAGGATCACAGGTATACACACAGTATTTCCAGATGTAGCTCTCTGCATCAAGGCAATTTCCCTTAAGAGCACACAGGGGGGCTGGTTCCTCTACCTTTCTCCAGATCCCCAATAAGACTCCCCATTTGCACAGATATAGAGTTGAGATCTCAGCTGAGTGACCAAGCTAGGACCTCCAGCATCCTCTCTGTCCAAACAGTGCTTTATGTCCCCAACGAAGTAGCTGACACACATACTCTTTGAGATTTGCTGTACACACATATAGACCTGGGAAAGGCTGGCACAGGTTTACCAGCTATGCCCCTGTCTGCCCAGACTATAAGGTAGTTATCACTGCCACCAGTCAACTCCTTATCTGCTACAGTAAGGCCCTTAATAAAGAGTGCTCAATTTTACTGTGTAATATTAATACTGATACAAATGGTAGTTTGACCAAGAGCATGGCTATTAGGAGTGGCCCACACAGTGTCACCAAATAAATATGCAAATGCTCTCAATACTTAAATATCTCTACACAGATCAGCCACAATGAAAGGTTTAAATATATTTAATAATAATAAAAGAAAACAATACTAAATATACATTCACAGTGACATCAGAGTTCAAAACCACAGGAAATATTTAAAACAACATTTCAGGACAGTCTCAAATAAATAAAGAAAAAATTATAAACTAAGCTGCACTATATTCCTGACTGAATCTAAGATAATTACTATAACCTAAGAACTTACTAACAGAGCAAGGCAGATGTGGTGAATGGATCTTCTAGTTGTTGTCAGGTCCAAGACAGAATGCAGAATGCTCTGTCTCACCAAGAGACTTCTCAAATTAATATCTAAAACATTATTGCTGGGATAGCTTTCAGAATGGCATAATTTCTTGTCATCTGACTCCTAGTTCCCAGGCCAAACAACCATTGATGAAACTGGCAGTATTTAGCATCTGCCTGTAAAAATATACAGACAAAGGATTCTCCTCAGATCTTTGACAGATGGTGGAAGTCATAAAACAATTGCATTCCTTCATGCTTTCAAGACTAGTTAGTAATTACTTCACCCTCAAGACAATACAGAAAGTTTCCTAGTATAGACATTGTGTCTCTTGCTGCATTGAAAACTGAAAAATACCATCTTTTATGGCCTAGCCATAAAGTAATTTAATTTCAGTTGTTTTTCTAAAATTTACTAGACTGAGGTTAACCTCCTTTATCCCATTTTCCACTGTTAAAATATATACATTTAAACAGTTACAATAGTGTACGCACATTTCTGTTCTTTTCCAGTAGGGCACAATGTGGTTACATTTCAAACAGCACTTTGCAAATAACTTTTCAACACACGTCTGTAGAAGCAGTTTGATATACACATGGCATGCAGTTCTAATTCATTTGTAACACAAGCCCCTTATAAATCATTTTGAAATTCACCAGTGATGTATAATTATTTACAAAATTCCAGCTAGATGGGCTGGCAGTATTGCCTTTCATCACAGGGTAAGTAGAAACTTCCCTTGGGAAAATGAGAAGAAACTGTCAAAGAGTAGATGCAATTATAGAAAATGAGTGCTTGGCACTATACAGCTTAGTTGTGGGAGTTACCAGTGTTGGAGTAGACTGAGTACAGCTCTTTAGGTCATAGGTGATTTTTTTTTAGTTAGTTTAGTGGCTATGGAGGGGAATGTTATGAGATGCAGCAGCGTAAAGACTTGAGTGACAAGGAAGAGATCAGACCTCTGTTTTATGGAAAGCCACTTAGGAATGGGGAGGGTGAAGATCTGATTATCTCAGAAAGGGAAGTTTGTAAAGAAATAGCAAATATTTTTGTGATGGTTTGTAAGGTATCATTGTTCTCAAAGGTGAAGCAATGATAGGCAGGTGATAATCCAGGAGGGATAAGACTTCACTGCCTATAACTTTTCTTGCTAGTGTGGTAAAATAAAGAGATATTTTATTTTCCCAAAAGAGGAAAAAGTTGATTTTTATATATTTTTTTCCAATGAGGAAATGGAGGTTAAGTGTTTGCTTTTGCCAAATCCCAAGGTATTTGAACGTGGATGTTATTTCTATTGTGACATTGTTTAAGTCTAAGATGTATAGGTTGTTTACAGACCTGAAGAGTTTTTGATGATTTCCAGACAACGTGGTTTCAATTTTAGAGAGGTAGAGAATTAATATGTTCCTCATTACCCACTTATGGAATGAGTGTAAATCAGACTGATCCTAGAACTTTGTGTCTGGATGGTTGTGGCTAGATGTATAGATGGTCACATTATCTGCTGATAACATAAATGGAAGGTGAGGGAGGTAATAAGAGATTTTGTTAATAAAAATGTAGAAGTGTAAGGAGCAAGGAAAGACATATGGGATCCTTGTGTTTAGAGAAACTTCATCAGAGAAGGATAACCCTATTTTAATTTTAATGTGTTTGCTTGACAGAAAATCTCTAAACCAGGGTGTAGTATCTGTACTAATGCCTATTTCAGTTTGCTTGTCAAGCAGGGGGGAGTTGATAATGACATCAAAGGCCTGCGTGAAGTCTATAAAGAGTGTCCCAGTGAGACTTCCATTATCTATATTTTGCAGTATGCCATCTGTTAATGGTTCAAAGGGTAGTCATGGAACTGCATCCTAGTCAGAACCCATTGTGTTTTGGGGACAGAATATGGTATTGTTGGATATGTTCAGATAAATGTGTGTAAACAATATTTTTCTTAGGATTTTTCCTAGGGAGGGTCAAAGTGAAACTGGTTAAAAGCAGGATGTGTTTTGGGAATTTGTTTGTTTTGGAATTGGTCTTGTTAGAGCAGTTTTCCAGATGCATGGCCAGGACATGCTAGTTTGAGATATACATATTTTGTAGATGAAAATAATGTGGTGATATGGTCTCTGCAGTGCTAAACAAAAAGGGTTGAGATTATTACAGCTGGGGGAGGATGGCCAATGGGGAAGTTGTTAAGCAAGTTGAGACTTGTTTTTCTTTTATGCATTTAAAGTAGGGTAGAGGGATGCATGGGGATAGTAGGGAAGTTAGAGGTTTTGGGTTGGTGGACAACTGTTTATTTTGGGAAAGCTACTACATTCTCTAAAGAAGTCTGAAGTAGATAAACGTGTTTGCTTGCAGTGGAATGAGTTTGAAGAACTGCTTCCCTGGGCAAATTTTCTTCCTGTTAGTAGGTTAACTTATTTCCAGAAGTATTTTTTTCCAGGTAGGAAGGTGGTTTGCATTGCCCTCAGGTAGAAGTTTTTTTTTATCTAGGTTAGATAGGGAGGCAAAGGTATTTTGTGTTTCATTAGAGGGGTCCTTTTTATGCCAAGCTTCATCTATAAGTTTAAGTAGATGCTTGAGTCTAGTGTCATCCAATCTGTTTTGACTGATTTAAATTGTCTTTTGATTAGGGAAAGAAATTGTCTTGTAGCTGGAGAAGTTTATGAGTAAGATTATTGTCGACTGTATTGGGGTCTTCTGTTGCAAGAATTACTGACTGGGATAGTGTAGGGAAAATGTGATGTACTGATAGGTAACAATGAAAGACAGTGAGCATTGGTTGTTGAGTGTAAGGGGTAGAACTGTTATGGTGGTAGGAGAGTTTGTAACACTGAGGTTAGAAATGTGTTTGGAGAACTTGAAGTCTGGCTGGCCACTTGGATTCAGACATAAATTGTATAAGATCATGGTTAGATAGGAATTCTGACATGACAGAAGATCTAGGACTGAGATAGTTAAGGATTAAATCTCCTAGGATGATAACATTATTGTGCTTAGGTGAGGCCTCTAGGTTGTCAGAAATGAGAGATTTGAATTTGGCTAGGAAGGGGGTAAATTGTAATAATAGCTAGCAGAAGAGGGGTTTTTAACAGAGGGAATGTTTGGAGTATCTACTTAGGATATGAGTTAGATGTGAAGTTGGCTTGTAAAAGGAGCCTAAGAGCTAAACCCAAACATAAAACTACTGTTCAATCTCAGCCTTAATACAGGATATGTACCCAAAGAGTGGCGTACAGCAACAGTGGTCCCTCTCCACAAAGGTGGTGCCTCAACGGATCCTGGAAACTATCACCCCATAAGCCTGACTAGCTTGGTCTGCAAAGCTATGGAAAGGATCATCATGGACCTCATAAATAAAGATATTGGGGACCTACAGACACTGGATCCAACCCAGTTTGGCTTTGTTAAGGGCAGATTCTGCCTCTTAAACCTGGTTGATTTCTTTGAAACAGTCACTAAGGCCATTGACGAGGGGAAGGTGGTCCACACAGCCTTCGATACAATACCCCACTCGGGCATTATAGATAAGCTCACCAGCTTAAATATAAACCCCTATGTCACTAGATGGGTTGCAAATTGGCTCAAGGACAGAACCCACATGGTTAGAATTGCTGGAGCCATGTTAGACTCCAAACCAGTTACAAGTGGAGTCCCACAAGGCTCAGTCCTGGGACCTCTCTAGGTACAGGCCAACGGACTGTGGCTGTCCAAGTTTGCAGATGACTGCAAACTACACTTCTACTGACACAAGCATCCTCCAAAAGGGCCTCATAGAAACAGACAACTGGTGCCAGAGCCATGGCCTCAAGCTAAACGCCAAAAGTGTATAGTCATCCTTTGGCAAAAACAAAGTGCCCACAAATTACCACATAGGTGGTAATCCATTAATTAGGGACCTGGGGACCCAAGTTGATAGCAATCTCTCATTTGACAACCGTGGTTAGAAAAACATTTTATATAGCCCACCTAATCATGAAGGGATTCACATCTAGATCAGGGAAGTCATCGTACCTCTTTACTCATCCCTCATCAGGCCCATAATTGAGTACAATGCCCTTTTGGGATGTACCTTACCAGACACCTGCAATAACTGGAAAGACCCCAAAAGTACCTCACCAAGAGGATCAAAGGGCTCAAACAGAAGCCATATGCTGCCGGTTAAAGAAACTCCAGCTCTACTCAGTGGCATACCGCCTGCTCAGAGGTGATCTGTGGCTGAAAGCCATGTCCAACCTGGAATTAATGGACATGCTGCACCTCAGAAAATCCAAATCCCATCAGAGACTTCATCCTCAGCACTGAAATAAATAGGACATGCTGGAGGGACAGATTCATAACCCAGAGGCTCCCTTCACTCTGGAATAAAATCCCAGTCCAGGTTAGGCAGAGTCCCTCATTCGCTCTCTTCAAGAGGAATCTTGATGAGTGGATGGGGTATCACTTCTGTGTCACTGTTAGACAGAGGCACAGTATACTGCCCTAGGGCAGATAGCCTAGTATGACCCTATGACCCTATGAAGGAGAGTGCGGTTGAGATGATCTTTGTAAAGAAGAAAAGAACCTTCACCTGTTCTTTTATTTAGATGGGTTTTTACAAAGATATTTGTAGGAGGAAATCAGTTTGAGGAAATTACAAAAGCCTTTCTTGAGCCAAGATTCAGTGACTTCCACAATTTTGATGTTGTGGTGGAAGAATTTGTTCTTAATGGTGGAGTGTTAGATGAAACTGGATTGCTGGAAATGAATAAGAAGTTGACTAGGTGAGTTAGTGTGAATGGTAATTATTTAGAGAAGGGATATGGGTGAAAAGGGGGTACAGTAAAATGAAGACAGATTTTCCATAGGAGTGATGACTTGGTCATTTTCTTGGTACAGTGATGAAAATGATGTGGCAGTGAGGATGGAAGATCTGGACTAAAGTTTTAGGGGTAGCATTATTATTTTAAGAAATTTAGTGGAGACAACCTGTTATAGTTTCTGGTTAAAAGTTAGTGCTATTTTTCATATGGTATGTCTGCTAAAGGTGGCGTTTTGTTGAACAGATGTAGTAAGATTTAAAAGTGAGAGGATAGAATGTTCTGAGTTGGTAGAGGGGAAATGGAGTGTATCTGTAGGATGTCAGTGGATTTTAGAAAATCTTTCTTATGTGTTTAAGAGGTGGAATTTACATCACATAAAGTAGGAGGGGAAGGGAGGAAATAAACTAAGTGATCTATGGGATGGCTGAGGACCTGGGGATGAAAGCTAATTAAAACTAGTAGCAGATGATTCTATAATGGGGATAATCGGGTAGCACATGTGCAGGGAAACAATGTTTCCCTAGTGTAAAACACTAAGCAGATAAGCCAAGACTGACTAGCAGAGCAATAACTGCAGTAGGAAAAAGGTGTACCTTCTCTAGGTGTAAGCTGATGGGAGTGCAGTACCAACATAACTTTACAAAGACATAAGGCCATAAATGAAGCTGCTTGTTACATTCATAGTAAGCATCTTCTAAAAGTGTCAGAGAAGAAGGAAGACTTTTTTTTTTAGTTGGAGAGGGGTACCAGTTTGGAGAACTGCACAGGTGCTAGATGGCCTAGTTATAGTTCTGCTGACTGGATAAGATCAGGACTTCCTGTGTAAGTATAAATAATTGCTACAGTGCAGAAAGTAAGTGAAATTAGAAATGATGAAGAGAAACAAAAATGGGGGAGGAAAGGCCTTGGAGGTAGGTTACTTCTGTCCTCTCATTGGGTAAGAATGAGAGGGAGAGTAAAAGGCAGAGATGTTGCTGGAGAGTGTGCCACTAACAGCCTTTCAATCTAAGTGTATGTGTGCAGAATGTTTCAGCTAAATGATATAATGGAAGTCAAGTTCTTAGAAGGTGTGTGTGGCTTCACAATACCAGAAAAGTAAAGTGGGATTACATGCCTTTTAGACAACTGAAACAGATAGCCACTCTGGTAGGCTACCAAATAAACAGATAACTGCAGCAGATGGATGAAATAGTCATTCCTACAAGGATTTGCTTCAGTGACTGAAGACAGAAAACCAGGTTTACCTGTATAAAGAGAGAGAGAGAAGGAAATGGAGAAAGAGATACAGAGACCAAATGGGGGTATGCAGGAAAGAGGAAGCAAGGAGAGGATGAAGGTAGGAAATGAACAAGTAGTATTGGGGTAAGGGAGGATATGAGGTAGAGAGGATAAGTGTAAGCTGTGTATGAAAGGAAATGCTTAAAGGACTAAAACAATGCGATACATACAAAACAGTAGACCAACGCTTTGTCTTACATGCAAGCTCTAACTGTAGTCTTTATCTATGTACTTAAAATTAGTGCAGACAAAATATATAGTGAGATAATGTGAATGAATCATTCAAGTTATACAGCCAACTTAGAAATTTCATAAGCACTCTTATGGAGACCAGTGCGTGCTGCAAACCAAATTGTAGGCACTTGTATATAAGTTCACTAAGGTAAATAAAATCAGTATTTCCTGTGTCAGCACATGTAATTCCTATTGGGCACAAAGTGAGTAAAATTAGTGAAATTACAGAGTAAGAAATGATGAAAGGGCCTTGGTGTTAAGTTGCTTTTCTTATCAGGTAGGATTGGTAAGGAGATTTAAAGGCACTGATACTGTAGGGGGGATATCACAGACAGTTTCTCATCTTAAACATGCAGTATTTTGTAGTTAACTGATACAAAAGAAGTCATGTTATTTAAAATGTTATGCTGCTTTGCAACACCAACACAGTAGAAGTGCTATTACATACTTTTTAAACAAATAGCCATTCCTGAAGGCTACTAAATAGGAGGATAACTGTGCAAATGAGTAAAACATTTACCCCTGTAGGGGATGTGTTTCAGTGATTGAAGCCAAAAAAACAGTTTGTCAAATTTTAATAGTTGAGACAGACACTCTGTATGGGACCTAAATGAGGAGATAACTTTGGCAGACAGGCAAAAAAGTCATTCTTTTCAAGATTTCCTTCGGAGTGATAGAAGCTAGAAAAGCAGGTGTCACATGTAATTCAGTAAGAAGATATCATTGTGTGTTTAAACAGGCTGGGAGGATAAAGAGCAGGACATTTTAGATATTAACAGTTCCTTATCTCTGCTCTCTGATGTCTCATACTGTTAAAATGCTTTTTTTTGTAACTTTCTGCCCCCATTTACCATGTCTTTTGACAACCATAACACTCTCTAATTTAGCAATAATCCAAGACTGGTTGTGAATATCAAAGTATTTGACTGTGGTTGGTGTGGTTATTCATGATATTTAAGCCTGAGTGTCTAAACAGTCCCAACCATGGGTAAATCCTGTGATACCCCCACACAAGAGTGGATTATTGTTAACATACAATGACGTTATTTAAGAAATAAATCACTTAGCTTTCTTAAATAATATAATTTGATGATAAGACTTTAGTGTTATTTCTCCTTTTGCACTCAGAACTCATCTACTGCACATGCGTAAGGCACAGACATCTCTACAGTTGCATAATACATCAGTGCGGTATAAGAGCTGGAATGAAGAAGAGGGCATCTGTGTTGCACTTTGTCCCCTGTCTCTGATTTTTTTAATGTTGTCAGGTTACATCCCAACTCTTTTACTTAAAATGTATACACAAAGCCAAACATAATGGGGGAATAATCATCAGCTGTAATTTCTAAATATGAGTGTAAATCACTTAAAATGTTAATAGTCCAACAGGTTAGGGCATGAGTATGCATTGTCTAATGAATAGGAAGAATTAACTCCAATGGTTGTCATTACTGACTGACAGAAATTCTCAGTGATTTAACAATCTTTACAAGGGACAGGATAGAAATATGAGGAAAATTAGGGGTGTTCTGCAAATCTCGGGACAGCTTACAGGTAAGATTACTGACAATACATTCATTTGTACTGCCAATTAGCATAACTGTCAACTGTTTAGAGTTTAGCAAAACATTCCTGCTTTTCTCATGTATTGTATCCCTTGTAAAATATGCTATAAAGGATTATTGAACATGCATCAATGGACAGCCCAGCTGCTCAATACTACTTCAGTAGTCAGACTATTTTGCACTGCTATACGCTTCATTTACATTGGGCACACTGGGCTTTCTGATCAGCAAGCACATGTTTGAATAGCAATGACTTTTTATTATATACTTTTCATTATTCATTTGCTTCCGCAACTGTAAGTTTGCATCTTTGTGGTGGCATTTTTGACTTGTCCCATATGTATCCCCACATCCATCTTCCCTATTTGTGAGTGCCTTCCTAACAGAACATGTGGAAGTTGCACCTTTTCTTTCAGTTTTTACAGTCTTGTACTTGCTTGCAATGACCAAATTCAACAATGTCCCCTGTTTAATAGGCAGTTAATCATAAAAACAATTATTTGTAGAGTTTTTACTGTGGGCAGACTCTTATGTAAGTGGGGTTTATGTCAGATTATCTTGTTTCAGAAACTTGAAATGCATAACCATATGTTTGAGTTTCCAAAAAAAAGCTGTTTTTGCAGGGGGGCACTCCTCTCACCCCTGCAAATTATATATACCAACTATGAGACTGCACTACAGTGTGTAAAAGGGTAAATTCCACAATCCCTACTGTACCACAATGCACAAATACACAGACACATTTTAATTGGGAATTTACCCTTTTACCCATTGTATTGCAATTTTGGGGATGATATATATATATATATATATATATATATATATATATATATATATATATATATATATATATATATATATATATATATATATATGTCTACTTCAGAATGTCGACCATTTAGAATGCTGACTTTCATATGGCCGACACCATATGATTGACATTCCGAAATACCGACATCCTGAAATAGCACCAGTTACCTATCTGTAAACATGACCCCACACCCCCTGCTACTTAAATATTCTCACTCCGAGATCGCACTACAGTGCAGGAAAGGTGAATCTCCCAGTCCCGCAATGTAGCGGGATCTCCGCTATCATTTGTCAGCCTTTCAAATGTTCGCTTATATGGCGATATGAGTTTCAAACATTTGAAAGTTCGAACAAATGAAGGGCTCCCATATATATATATATATATATTTATATATATATATATATATATATATATATATATATGTGTGTGTGTGTGTGTGTGTGTGTGTGTGTGTGTATATGTGTGTGTGTATGTGTGTGTGTATGTGTGTATATATATATATATATATATATATATATATATATATATATATATATATATATATATCTGGGTCCCCTTCACATTTTCGACACTTCAAAATGCCGGATTTCATATGGCCGAGACCATATGATCAACATTTGAAATACCGACTATGCGGAACTGGCATCTCCATACAGTGCAGAATGGAAAGATTTCCATTCCTGCACTGTAGTGCAATCTCAGATTTGGTGCATTTAAGTTATGGTGGGGTGGAGGGGGTGCAGGGGGGCTTGCCTCCCTGCTAGCAGTGTTTAGGTAAGTGTTTGTTGTTTTTACTTTTGTTTTTCATATGTTCAACATTTCAAATGTTGATCATATGGTCTCGGCCATATGAAATTCGGCATTTTGAAGTGTCAAGCATATGAAGTAGATCTATATATATATATATATATATATATATATATATATATATATATATATATATATATATACATATATATGCGGTAGCATTGTCGCCTCACAGCAAGAGGTTCTCCCGTTCGATTCATGGCTAGAGCGCCTTTTGTGTGGAGTCTGCATGTCCTCCCCATGGTCAAGTAGCATTCAAAAGACATGCGTGAATGGGCGTGCCTTCGTTGAAGGTTGGGCGTCTAGCTGGCACCATAAAAATCTACTGCCAATCATTAGCGGACTGGAGTTCCGCTGTGGCGACCCCTAACCAGGAAAAGTCGAAAGACAAACAATAACATATATATATAGATATACACACACACACACACACACACACACACACACACACACACATATATATATATATATATATATATATATATATATATATATATATATATATATATATTTTTTTTTTTCCATCTATATAACATTTGGTTACTGGGAAAGTCCGACTTGGAACAAAGCCAATTTTCAGTGGGAGCCCAGAGAAACCCTCCAGATGCATGTCTTTGTAACATGGGAGGAATCCAGAGAAAATCTACACAAACAGCGGGAGGACATACAAACTCCGTACAGAAGGCACTCCAGCCGAGAATCAAAGAGGAGAACCTCTTGCTGTGAGGTGACAACCACTGTGCCAACCAGTATATATATGAAAAAGCCCTCACAAGGGGTTGCAGGGGATTTGCCCTGTTGCAAAAATGTAGATTTTTTTTTTCACATTTGAGTGACACATAATGGGGAGGTATTATCATCACCACATGAAAGTCCATGTCAGGGTGACTCATAATGGGCGGTATTATCATCACCCCATGAAAGTCCTTGTCAGGGTGACACATAATGGGGGGGTATTAGCATTACCACCTGAAAGTCCATGTCAGGGTGACACATAATGGGGGGGTATTATCATCACCACATGAAAGTCCATGTCAGGGTGACACGTAATGGGGGCATTATCATCATCCCATGGGGGTATTATCATCATCCCATGAAAGTCCATGTCAGGGTGACACGTAATGGGGGGGTATTATCATCACCCCATGAAAGTCCTTGTCAGGGTGACACAATGGGGGGTATTATCATCACCACATGAAAGTCCATATCAGGTTGACACGTAATGGAGGGTATTATCATCCCATGAAAGTCCATGCCAGGGTAACACATAATGGGGGTATTTTCCTCACCACATGAAAGTCCATGTCAGTGGGACACAAAATGGGGGAGTATTATCATCACCCCATGAAAGTCCATGTCAGGGTGACATAATGGGGGGTATTATCATCACCACATGAAAGTCCATGCCAGGGTGACATAATGGGGGGTATTATCATCACCACATGAAAGTCCATGTCAGGGGAACACGTAATGGGGGGTATTATCATCCCCCCATGAAAGTCCATGTCGGGGTGACACATAATGGGGGTATTATCATCACCCCATGAAAGTCCGTGTCAAGGTGACACGTAATGGGGGTATTATCATCACCCCATGAAAGTCCATGTCAGGGTGACATGTAATGGGGGTATTATCATCATCCCATGAAAGTCGATGTCAGGGTGACACATAATGTGGGGTATTATCACCCCATGAAAGTCCATGTTAGGTTGACACATAATGGGGGAGTATTATCATCATCACATGAAAGCCAATGTCAGGGTGACACATAATAGGGGGATATTATTATCACCACATGAAAGTCCGTGTCAGGGTGACACATGATGGGGGGTATTATCATCACCACATGAAAGTCCATGTCAGGGTGACACATGATGGGGGGTATTATCATCACCACATGAAAGTCCATGTCAGGGTGACACGTAATGGGGTATTATCATCATCCCATGAAAGTCCATGTCAGGGTGACACATAATGGGGGAGTATAATTTTCACCCCCATGAATGTCCGTATCAGGATGACACGTAATGGGGGGTATCCCATGAAAGCCAATGTCAGGGTGACATGTAATGGGGGGGTATTATCATCACCACATGAAAGTCCATGTCAGGGTGACACATAGTGGGGGGTTATTATCATCACCACATGAAAGTCCTTGTCAAGGTGACACGTAATGGGGGGGTATTATCATCATCCCCTGAAAGCCCATGTCAGGGTGACACGTAATGGGGGTATTATCATCACCACATGAAAGTCTATGTCAGGGTGACACGTAATGGGGGGTATTATCATCATCCCATGAAAGTCCATGTTAGGGTGAAATGTAATGGGGGGTATTATCATCACCAGATGGAATTCAATGTCAGGGTGACACGTAATGGGGGGGTATTATCATCACCACATGAAAGCCCATGTCAGGGTGACACGTATTGGGGGGGTATTATTTTCACCCCCATGAATGTCCATGTCAGGATGACACGTAATGGGGGGTAGTATCATCACCCCATGAAAGTTCATATCAGGGTGACATAATGGGGGGTATTATCATCACCACATGAAAGTCTATGTCAGGGTGACATGTAATGGGGGGGGTATTTTCATCATCCCATGAAAGTCCATGTCAGAGTGACACATGATGGGTGGTATTATCATCACCTCATGAAAGTCTGTGTCAGGGTGACACGGAATTGGGGGTATTATCATCACCACATGAAAGTCCCTGTCAGGCTGACACATAATGGGGGGGGTATTATCATCACCACATGAAAGTCCATGTCAGGGTGACATGTAATGAGGGGATATTATCATTATCCCATGAAAGTCCATGCCAGGGTGACATGTAATGGGGGGGGTATTCACCCCATGAAAGTCTGTGTCAGGTTGACACATAATGGGGGTTATTATCATCACCTCATGAAAGTTCATGTCAGGGTGACACAATGGGGGGTATTATCATCACCACATGAAAGTCGATGTCAGGGTGACACAATGTGGGGTATTATCACCCCATGAAAGTCCATGTTAGGTTGACACATAATGGGGGAGTATTATGATCATCACATGAAAGTCCATGTCAGGGTGACACGTAATGGGGGGGTATTCACCCCATGAAAGTCTGTGTCAGGCTGACACATAATGGGGGGTATTATCATCACCACATGAAAGTCCGTGTCAGGGTGACACATGACGGGGGGTATTATCATCACCGCATGAAAGTCCATGTCAGGGTGACACATGATGGGGGGGTATTATCATCACCACATGAAAGTCCATGTCAGGGTGACACATAATGTGGGTACCCCATGAAAGCCAATGTCAGGGTGACACGTAATGGGAGGTATTATCATCACCACATGAAAGTCCATGTCATGGTGACACATAATGGGGGGGGGTGTTATCAACACCCCATGACAGTCCATGTCAGGGTGACACAAAGTGGGGGATTATTATCATCACCACATGAAAGTCCTTGTCAGGGTGACATGTAATGGGGGGGTATTATCATCATCTCCTGAAAGCCCATGTCAGGGTGACACGTAATGGGGGGTATTATCATCACCACATGAAAGTCTATGTCAGGGTGACACATAATGGGGGTATTATCATCACCCCATGAAAGTCCATGTTAGGGTGACATGTAATGGGGGGTATTATCATCACCACATGGAATTCAATGTCAGGGTGACACGTAATGGGGGTATTATCATCACCACATGAAAGTCCATGTCAGGGTGACACGTAATGGGGGGGTATTATTTTCACCCCCATGAAAGTCCGTATCAGGATGACACGTAATGGGGGGTAGTATCATCACCCCATGAAAGTTCATGTCAGGGTGACACATAATGGGGGTATTATCATCACCACATGAAAGTCCATGTCAGGGTGACATGTAATGGGGGGTATTATCATCATCCCATGAAAGTCCATGTCAGAGTGACACTTAATGGGGGGTATTATCATCACCCCATGAAAGTCTGTGTCAGGGTGACACATAATGGGGGTATTATCATCACCCCATGAAAGTCCCTGTCAGGCTGACACATAATGGGGGGGTATTATCATCACCCCATGAAAGTCCCTGTTAGGGTGACACATAATGGGGGGATATTATCATCATCCCATGAAAGTCCATGTCAGGGTGACAGGTAATGGGGGGATATTCACCCCATGAAAGTCTGTGTCAGGTTGACACATGATGGGGGGTATTATCATCACCTCATGAAAGTTCACATCAGGGTGACACAATGAGGGGTATTATCATCACCACATGAACGTCCGTGTCAGGGTGACATGTAATGAGGGGGTATTATCATCATCCCATGAAAGTCCATGTCAGGGTGACACGTAATGGGGGGGTATTATCATCACCCCATGAAAGTCCGTGTCAGGGTGACACATAATGGGGGGTATTATCATCACCCCATGAAAGTTCATGTCAGGGTGACACATAATGGGAGGTATTATCATCACCACATGAAAGTCCGTGTCTGAGTGACACATAATGGGGGGGTATTATCACTCCATGAAAGTCCATGTCAGGGTGACATGTAATGGGGGCACTATCATCACCCCATGTAAGTTCATGTCAGGGTGACACGTAATGCGGGATATTATCATCACCCCATGAAAGTCCATGTCAGGGTAATATGATATAAATACTGTAAGTGATACGTCATTCCAAAATGTTTTTGTAATTAAATATTTTCCAAATGCACATCTTTATTTCTTACATTCTAATGTGGAAGAAAATGATTGTATGGCCCTCATAAATAATTTATGATTTATTAGAATTGATCAAATCTCATTTATTTGACATATGATTAATTGGTGTGAAAATATCTAAACTTGCAGAAACATAGCATTCATAATTAGTGAAACTCCCCAAAAAATCACTGTATACCTAATTTTTTTTTTTTTTTTTTGGAGGGGCATAACCCACACACACCTACAGTATTACTCTCTACCAATTTATATGTATATATGCATGTGTCCACTTCAAAATTATGACTTTCAAAATCCCTAAACTCAAAATACTGAGACCAAAATCTCTAAAGCTCAAAATCCTGAAAACTCAAAATACTGAAACTCACAATGTCGAAAAAAAAAACAGTACAGCAACACAACTATACTGCAGTAGACCTATATACAGAAACATATTACTGTTCTGCAAGTATAGGCAGGAGGACAAGCCCCCCTACACCCACCATGTGTGGGGCTGCGCCCCCCCCACACCCCATGCTACTTAAATAAATCAACTCCCAGATTGCACTTCACTACACTATATATATATGTGTGTGTGTGTGTGTGTGTGTGTGTGTGTGTGTGTGTGAAACAATTGAGAGATCACTCAAGCTCAGGGAAACTAGAAATGGTACAAAACAAAAATAAAGCTGAATACATTTTTGTCTCTCTCAAAGCCCCTCAAAAACAAAATCAAAGCACATCATCTGCACTGTTGTCAGTTCTGACTTACTGTAACATCAATTACAAGAACCCTTAAATGTTTTATTGTGACATCTTTTGACATGATGAAATTCTTTATAATTGCCAAAGTGTCCCCATAACTTTTTTATTTCAGAGTCTGGCTGAGATATGATACTTTGAACTCGATCACCTTCCTAAATCAGTTATATGTTCATGGTTGGCCCTGAGATGTCATTTTAGTGTCACTCTCTCTAAATGATTGTAGCTACTATTTGATGTATTTTTTGGAAATATTGCTGAAATGTTTATTAATAATTATACATTTGCTTTTGTTAAATAACTGTTAATACTATAACTAGTACACATTTAAGAAACCCATCTCTTCTAGCAGCTCATTTTAAATTTACATTATTCAGTAGCAGCCAATGCAGAGTTCCCTCTCAATGAAGACATCACAGTAGAGGTAAAGATATTTTTGAATCCAAAGTGCAACAAAGCCATGCTGCCAGTGATCCTAGTCTGGGACGAATAGTGAAGGATACTATTATAGTTTCCTATAGAAACCCTCCTAACATTTCTAATGGATTAGTACATGTGGATACATCGATGTCTGCGCTGTAACTGAAACCTGGTTCAAGGCCCCTGAGAGCACCCCGGCACTATTAGGTTTTACCTCATATCATGCGTTCTGGCCCCAAAACCCGGACCACACCACAAAAGGAGGGGATGTATCCATATTCATAAAGGATACCCACACCTCCAGGTTGGTGGCAACGCACGAAGCTTCGGAAACCATCCAGGTGCAACTAACCATAGGCAAAACTGCTCTACAAATTGTAGCATGCTACAGGCTACCCTCTCAAACTCAGGAACACCACACAGCCTTCCTGAAGACACTGGAGGGTATAAATGTATCTCCAAGCACCATCATATTGGGTGACTTCAACTACCCGAATATAGACTGGGAACATTACTCAAGCCCAAACTTTCTAGCCCAACGGTTCCTGGAGTTCATAAATTCAAATGCCATGGAACAGCTAGTCACTGTTCCCACGAGAGGAGAAAATATACTAGATCTCATTATCACAAACATGGGGACAAAATGCTCCACACCGGAAGTATATCCCTCATTGGTGAGATCTGATCATAAACTAATCTCACTGGAAATCCACATCCGCCCCACCCCAAACAAAAAGACCACAGTGAAGAACTTCTCTAAAGCAAACTTCACACTACTCAAGACTGGTGTGGTATCCTTCAAGGCCCCTGAGCCAGTGGAAACCACAACCAAAGCTGGAAGCCCTTACAAATGCCTTCTATGAACACCTCCAGGACTGCATGGATCAGGCAATCCCAAATAAAACCAAGACTCTTTCCACAAAGGGCAAACGTCCAGTCTGGTGGACCCCAACCATTAACAAACTTTACAATAAGAGGAGAAAGCTATTACATGATAGAACAAAATCCATAAAAAGTCACCTAATCATTATTAGTAAAAAAATACGAGCACTCATAAAATCAACTAAGGCCAATTTTGAGAGAAAACTTGCCATGGATTCAAAGGACAATCATAAGGAATTTTTCAGCTATGTTAGGAACCTGGGTGGAAACTCCCAGATATGCTCAGAATTAGTCCAAAATGATACAAAAATCACTGAACCCACAGACATTGCCAACATACTGGCAGACAGGTTCAGTGCAAACTTCACCCCTCTCCCCTAAAGGAGAGATAACTATCCCAGCAGAGTGTAGCCTCCCAGACATCTCAAATGCGCAGGTGAAAGCTGCTCTCTCTAAAGCTAAAAACACAGCATCAATGGGCCGGATGGTGTCCCGGCTGTGTGCTACACGAGCTAAATGAGGAATTAAACCCGCACATAAGGCAGCTGTTTAATCTCAGCCTTACCACAGGATACATGCCCAAGGAGTGGCGTGACGGCAACTGTGGTCCCACTCCACAAAGGCGGTGCCTCTACGGACCCTGGTAATTACCGCCCCATAAGCTTAACAAGTCTAGTCTGCAAAGCTATGGAGAGGATCATAATGGAGCTCATAAACAAAGATATAGGGGACTTGCAGACATTGGACCAGACCCAGTTTAACCGTCAAGGGCAGATCATGCCTTTTGAACTTGGTGGACTTCTTGAAACAGTCACCAAGGCCATTGATGAGGAAAGGCAGTCCATACAGCCTACCTTGACCTTGCAAAGGCCTTGACACAATACCCCACTCGGGTATTGTAGAAAAACTTACCAGCTTAAATGTAAACCCATATGTCACAAGATGGGTTGCAAACTGGCAAGGACAGAACCCACAGGGTTAGAGTTGCTGGCTATGTCAGACTCCAAGCCGGTCACAAGTGGTGTCCCACAGTCGGTCCTTGGCCCCTATTGTTCGGCATCTACTTCTCAGAAGTACAGGCCAACATGGGAGGACTTTGGCTGACAAGGTTTGCAGGCGACTGCAAACTGGGCCATAGTGGAAAGTGCATTGGACACGGATATCCTTCAGAAGGGACTCACGGAAACAGATAGCTGGTGCCAGAGCCATGGCCTGAAGTTAAGCGCCAAAAATGTATAGTCATACCCTTCGGGAAAAACAAGGTAACCCCAAGCTACCATATAGGTGGCAATCCACTAAGCACAGAAGAGGTTATCAGGGACCTGGGGACCCAGGTTGACAGTGGCCTTTCTTTTGACACTCACGTTGCTAAAGTGGTTAGAAAGACCTTCTACATTGCCCACCTGATCATGAAGGGATTCACATCCAGATCTAGTGAAGTCATTGTTCCCCTGTACTCTTCACTTATCAGACCAATGATCGAGTACAATGCCCCATTCGGGATGTATTTCACCCGACATCTGCAGCAATTGGAGAGACCCCAAAAGTTCCTCACCAAAAGGATATAGGGACTCCAAAATCTGTCATATGCTGCCAGATTGAAGAAACTCCAGCTCTATTCAGTTGCATACCGTCTGCTCAGAGGTGACATGTGCCTGACATACAAGGCCATGTCCAACCCGGAATTAATGGCCATGCTCTACCTCAAAAAATCCAAATCCACCAAAACCACTAGAGCAAGTGACTTAAACCTTAGGACGTGCTGGAGGGATAGATTTATCACTCAGAGACTCCCTATGCTGTGGAATAAAATCCCGATCCATGTGAGGCAGAGCACCTCGCTGGCTGTGTTCAAGAGAAATCTTGACCTGTGGATGGGAGATCGTAGGTTTATCCCGGGAATCATCTCTGTGTCACTGCTGGACAGAGGCACAGCAAACTAATGGGCACAGTATTTTTTCATATAAGGGGTGGCGTAAGCCACAAAAATTTGGGCTAGGCTTATAAATGCCTTAGGGCAGATAGCCTAGTATAAACCTATGAACCTATGAACCTATGATACTTTTTATCATGATAAAACTGGAGAGGGCAAAGCCTGGAATGGATGCTCTACTTTAATATTTAGAGATATATCTGTTGAATAAAATGTAATATAATTGGCCTTGCCTTTATAAGTGTATTGACATGTCTATTGTTTACATAGACCCTATGATCTCAATGTAGGACAAGCTCAATGGGTTAATTCATGTCTATGTTCAAGAAAACTTCAGAAATATTGAACACGCCATAGTGAATAGGCCTGCGGCAATACATTTTAAAGTCTTACTAATAATGTATTAAGTAAACATATATTTAAATGTCTTCTCTTGTTGTACTGGTTCATTATAAATTAGTTTGTTACAAAAGGTTAACATAGGAATGTAGATCACATACCTTGAAGTCATAAGCTAAGGAACTAGTATGTGATGTATGTAGTTACTTTAAAAACAATGTGTTATTTTTAAATCTCAGCGATAAAGTTGTTTAATACTATTTCCAGTTGCTACTATTTTGTATTCTGATTGTAAGAGACAAGTTCACTGTATACTCTGTACTGAAAAAAACTTCTAAAAGAAATACAATAAATGTAGACTTGTTGAAAGTAAAACTACTTTTGCTAATTTATGGCTGCACTCTCAGTTCTCCTTTATTACAGCAAACTCTCAGTTAACTGGAACTCAAACAACCAGCACTCTCAAGCAACCAGCAAAAAAACATCGAAGAAATACAATATAATTTTCATGTGTTGCACTTTTTGCTTTCCCTCCACAGAAACATACCTTACATTTTTAGAGTTTTAAAAAGGAAGATAGGAATAAATTCCCCCTCTCCCCAACCTGAGAACAAGTCTAACCAAACAAATAGTACAGGATACAGTATTAGTCAGGCCTATTCATAATAGTAACTCTCAAGCAACCAGAAACTACAGTTATCTGGCATCTACCAATCACCATAGGTGCCGGTTAACTGAGAATTTACTGTAAATATAATCACTGCCAAGGTTACTGCATGTTGACGTAAAGGGATTTATTCACCCATACTCATCACATTCATTAGCAGTTTTGCAAATAATCCTGAGACAAAAGCATGAAAAGTAAACAGCATGTACAATGAAATAATAATGCCCTCCTCCCATTTTTGTCAAAAAAAAAGAATCTGGATTATAGCTATAGAGATATGCATTTATTTGTATTATCGTCCATATCAAATAGTTATGTGTACATCTGTAAAACATACAGATATATGTATACCTACCTGTACATCCCCAGACACACATGTATGCATGCATGCATGCACATGTAACTAACAAACACACACACACACACACACACACACACACACACACACACACACACACACACACACACACACACACACACTGTGAAACACCCCAATACTATGAAAAATGCCCACTTTACACACATAAGTGCTCTGTTATTTCTTGGAAGCTGTGAAATCCACTGTTGCATCTCTACAAATAGCCACTTCTAGCATTTACTGTTAAAGCAAGCCGTGTGATTTTACAGACTGAGCTATGAGTAAGACAATAGAAAGGCTGAAGACAGAATCCATCATAACTATGCCTTGTCTGTCACTGAGCAGGTTATGTAACCTCCTTCCACTTCAGTTAATTTAGAATGAATAACCATGAAGCAGTGTCACAACCGAATGGCCTTCATTTCTCAAGCCTTAGTTTATCATATCACTACAAAAGCATATGGGAAAGCATGTTTGTACACTGCACCTTTTGGTTTGATATCAGCTATTCATAGTTTTGCCATCCTTCAATAAAACTGACTTTCCTTCCTTGTATGGATAATCCCTATTATTTTTAGCACTCTGACTTTCATGATCCTCAGTTCAGTTCAGTTCACCACAACTATTTTCTTCACCTGCTTTTCGCCTCTCATTCCACTTTCCAGGCTGCCAACCTTGAAAAACATGAGATAACAAAGCCATTGAAGGACAGATGCCAAAACTACATAATACCCTTTTGTCCTGACAATCCTGTAAGACAATATTCAGAAAGACTTGGTATCAATATTAGAAAGTGATTTCTGCATTTAATAATTTCAGAGTCAACTATCACATGTTCCATAAATATCACAACATATATGTATTATTTTAATACAAAAATTCTCCTGAGTTATTTATTCACAAGTAATTAGTTTTGCTATGCCAGGAGATTCTATTTTGATAGCATGACTTATGCTTGCTCTATATTGTTTTTTCTTCCCATATCACAGCATGGGTGAGCTATGCATACCTTACTTCACTGTATTAGATACTGTGTAATATAATATATGTTACATGAAGTGATAATACTCAATGCAAAGGCTTCTTTATGAGGCATGAACAATAGCTCTCATTCAAAGGAACTAAAATACTTTTTCCTTTGTCATACCAGAACTTTACTTTCCGCCACTACAAATGGTAAAATAACAAACACCTGCTGCATTGTTGTTCTTATAACCTTCCACTTAGGAACAGAGATTGGAGATGTCAGTGTGCAGTATTTTGGCTCCTGATTCTTGTGGAAAAAGATAATTTGCTTGTGAGTGTTAAAACTTGACCTGGGGGAGGGGACCTTTTTCACTTCAAAGAGTGATAGTCTGAAGGCACACTGCTTAACTGGTATGAGAAGAATGCAACTGGAAGTGTTTTGGAAGTACAGAAGGCTCGTGCCCTTTATTGCCTGCTGTCTGTTCCACTGTCATGACTTAACAATGACAATTGTTAAAAAAAGGGAGGGGGGAGTGGGACTTGAAGTCTATTCTTTCCTCCTCATCAGCATCCTTTCCCAAATTAGGTGTAGAGAATTACTTGTATAAAAGGGCTGCTCCTAAAGCAGTGGGTAGAGATCCCTCGCTGCCAGCCTAAGGTACTGTATTAACTTTTTAATTTTTGCATCTTTGAGAGCTGTGGAATGTGGGGTCGAGTGTGTTTGTCAATGTGATATTGGGTAGGATCCTTTTCTTTTGTTCCAGTACAACTGCAGTGTGCAACATGACATTTATTTTTCTGTTTCAGTCTGTATGGGGTTGGGGTATTTTTCAGACAATAATTATTACTGGAAAACATGACAATGAGCTAAGAGTAATTTAGCTCCTTGCTAAATGTGTTTTTTACAGCACTTCACTGCATCCATTGTCATCTTACATTTGTAATGAATAGAACACAGAGTGAAATAAATACCTATACCAACATGAAAGGTAGCAAGAAGCCATGAAATACATATACACAGTCTTTAAAAATAATTTAATAATGCATTTATTCTCTTAGTGCTAATGTAAGGACCACTAAACAAATGCCTGCTTTCAGGAAAACTTAAAAGTTCTGAATCTGAAGTATTATGCAAATTTGTCTAAACCCATACAAGATTCAAACAGAAGTTTACGGATTCTAATGGGTGGCCCTGATTTTTTCAACAGATTTTTCCTTTTGTCCCCTGTGAAATCTGGGATTTTGTGATAAAATAGTAGGAATTACAGTCATGAGATAATAAAAAAATACTAAAGCTACATAATTTTCACTCTTCTGATTAAACAATTTGATATGAATTGCTTCATTCTGTCAGCATTGTAAACGAATACTATTCACACTGAAAATGCCTTCCTGGGAACAGGTGCTTGACTGGGTAAGACTCCAATATATATGGACATACACTAAGCCATTTAATTATTTTACAATTAAAGTGCAGAATTTAGAACCATTTAATTGCTTTGAAAGTATTTAATTCAGGAATATTTTGTTTGTCCGTTAGTTTCTTTACATTTTGCAAAAAAATAAGCCACATTCTCAAGAAAAGGACCAATCTAGACATCAAGTGACAAGTATGTTCAGCTTAATTATGTTCAAAACCATAGGAAAAGAACTTTGGGGAAATGTATTGGTGTAATGCATGTGTTACTTGCACTGCCTTGAAAAATAAAATGTTCTCACTAACAGCTATCAAAATGTATATTTTTTACATATGTGTACAAATAACTAATTATGCCTTCAAGGCTTGGATATTTTAGATGATTTTCACAATTTGTTAAAAAAAATATAGAAAGTGCAATCTTATTTTTTTTTTTTTACATTTGTTATCAGTCCTTGCAGTTCAGCTATAATCTATGTGTTACCGAACACTCAAACAACCACAATCTTGTTAATTTAATAGCAGTGGAAGGCGAATTCACAGAAAGGATCCAAAGATGAAGACTAGTTGTTTTCCAGAACAAATGTTTCAGAACAATGACCAACATGGGTTGTTGGCCAGAAACAGCTGTCATTTGAGGCTGACTAATTTTTATGACTGAGTTACAGGTGAAATGACAGGAAGTACCCACAAATGCGGTCAACATGTACTCAATGCTTTTGACAATAAAAAAATGATAGAAAAACTGAATGGGCTAGGGTAGGACACAGATCTTAAACTGATGAGGAACTGGACTGCTGGATGGCTGAAGGGTAGAACACAGAGAGGTATGGTGAGATAGATCTTTCCATGAATTTGGATTGTGATTGTTGAAGTGCAGTAAGGGTCAGTCTTGGGTCAAATATTCTTCATTCTGCTTGTTTCGGACATATGGAAGGACATACAGAGAACTGGGCAGCAGGCTGCTAGGAATCCAGAGGAAAGCTACTAAACTAGTACATAGGATATAGAGAACAATATATGACTAAAAACAAATGACCAAGGACAAAAATAGCTAGTGTTTTTCTCACTTGAGACCAAACACACAATTAATGATACTGATACCTTAAATCATATCAGGGAGATGTGAAGGGGACTGAACAGGAATGAAGGAAGGGAAGGAATGGACAATGGAAGTAGACTGTGGCTACTTCTTGAACCTCTGAATATGTTTATTCCCAGAAGAGGTTTTGGAACCATGTAATGGACTACCAGAATAGTCTGTGAGAAGGAATCTTCTGAGGCATTCCAAAAGGCATTGGACAGTTCTAGAAAGAGCATCAGAGAAAGTAGGCATGGAGAGCAGCTAGAAAGTTAAACACTCTTAAGAAAAGATCAGACAGGCTTATCTTCTCTTTCTGCCATCAAGCAAATATAATGTGTTCAGGCCAACACTGGCTCAAATAACAAAAACAACTAATAGCACAAGCTAAGCAGGACACTTTTACAAAAGAACAGAACTTGAGCCATGCATCAGTCATTGGAGGATGCAATTGTGAAACAGCCTGCAAGCAAACAGCTTAGTTATCTGTGTGATTTGTAGTTGCACCAGCATGCTTATATTTAGTACAGCTTTCATCACTAATTTTTCTCAGTCAAACAAATATGTAAATACAAAGAATGCTGAATAAACATGTATTTATTCATCTGTTCTTTGACACATGCTTTATCCATTTTAGGGCTGTTAGAAGATGAAGCCTATTATAGCACCTGTTTGGCCCAAGGTAGAGAAACTAATTATGGATAGGATGTAGAATGCTGGTCTATCACGGGACACTCATGAATATGCATGCATGCATACACACACATACACACAAGCAAGCACGCACACAAAGACACACAGAGTCACACACACACACACACACACACACACACACACACACACACACACACACACACACACACACATTTGCATGTGCACCTCTGGAATGGGATGTTTGGAGGATTTTGCAGTTCATCTATGATTTGTTTTAAAATGGGGAAAAAAAGCATATAGCAAAGAAAAGAAAATGTGGATACAGGGAGGAAATGGCAAGCTCTACATGAAAGGAATGACAATTGAGAAGTGAACTGTAGGCCCAAGCACTTTGAGGCAGCATTGTTAGCCACTGCTGGAATGTGCCATCCAGTATGAAAACAACATTCAGCATGTCCGTACTTTTCAAATAATGTATGCTGAAGCCAGAATAAGGCAATTTTGCATGTAGCATGATCCGCTGTACAACTGCAGAACAAGGAACACAGTACGCATAAAATGGTTGAGTTATTTCAAAACCAGCTGCATTTAACAGTATAATTATAGATCAACTTCCTATATATATATATATATATATATATATATATATATATATATATATATATATACAGGGAGGTATTTGTTTAGTTTGAAATGAGAAGGACCGGTATTTGACTTCTTCTACCTCCCATGTTAACACTTGTTTCCTGGGTTTGCAGGGGTGCATTTTGACTGATGATTTGTAATTTAGAGGGCCAAAGCTATGAGTTATTAGTGAGGTGCTTCCTCTTTACAGGATGTGATTTATTCTGCTTTCATTTGCCTGCTGTGAGACTCTCTAAATTATAAACATCGTTATTAATCACATTTAAACAGTGACACAGGAATGCATGCATGAATATAAAAGAAAACAAATCACAGTAACAGTTTTCATGCAGTATATGCATGCTTCCTTTTCAAACAATTATCATTCACTCCAAAAGTACATAGATTACTCAATTCCTTCCTTCTTTTAGACCTCACTGCACCTCTTGAACATTATTCTGAATATACTGTTCCCACAGATTCTGTTTACTTCTGTTTAATTTTCTCTTTCCTTTTTCCTCTACTGTGTGACTTGAGTAAATTATTTAACCAGAAACTGCTCACAGGTCACACCGTGAAAAGGAATAATTGTGTACAGTCAGTCAACCTGGTTAACAAACAGATGAAAAAAATGAATACAGACTATCAATTCAGATGGCTGAGCTGTAATCTGGGACTTACCAGTCATAGTCTAGCAAGTTTTAAGTATGTTTGCACTGTGACTACAACAGGACTTATTAACACGTGAAAGTTTGTTATGTTAGAATTTGTATATATATTTATGTGTGTGGCATCTGCGCACACACACACACACACACACACACACACACACACACACACACACACACACACACACACACACCTAAACACATGCATACATAAAAACAGAAATTACAGCTGAACAGTAGACTGTAAGAAATTGAATTTTATCAGAGTGATGAAGAAAAGTAACAGAGAAGGCAATGCCCACAGTGCCATTACAGCTTGCCTTCAGAATCCTCAGTGGTGGTCTTCTACATATCTGCTTATGTAATTACATTTCCTTGGGAAATTTAACTGGCACTCAGCTTGTGTATTTCTAGAATGTTTAATAGATGATTTGGACTTGCAGTATGTAGATAAGTGGCTTAAGTATGCCATGATGCATCACGTTATCATGTGTTGATGCAGCTGTCAAAGATAATAACACTTCAACAGCCATAACATGGGCCCATTTCCAGGCTAGCTGGGGGAAGCACATATGCTTAAAACAATCTATAAAATGCCATATTCCTTCCTTCACATGCTGCACACACACACACACACACACACACACACACACACACACACACACACACACACACACACACACACACACACACACACACTATAAGCAAGTGATTATCTGTTAAAATGTAATGATTTAATTTTTTACTACCTCTATGAAACTTTCCACAGGCTTAGCTCCCCAATTCAGTTCCTGGTTTAGTTGCCTTCTGTGTGGTATCTGTACCTCTTCACTGTGCACTTGGGTGCTTTCATTGGAGTATCTAGTTTTCCCTTGCATACAAAGAAATGTTATTAAGTGAACTGGCAATCCTTCCAAACTGTCTGTAAGTGTGTGAGTGTGTGTGCATATGCATGAAGCAATGGACTAGTCTACCAGCCAGTACCAGATCATTGCTTTATGCATACTGTAGGCAGGTACAGGCTCCCGAGCAAACCTGAAGAAAATAGAATTAGTACATGAGAAACAATGAATGAATGATTTTTAGTGTATTTTAATTTTGTTAAAATGTTTCATAAAGCCACAAAAACTTTTACTTATGTTAATTAGGACAAGGAACTTGTTAATTCAGCATCCTGTAAGATATTTCTAAGTTCAGTACCTGTTCAATCGTGTAAATTGAATCTTTGCATCTTGGACAGCACTTCTGTTTTTCTGTGTTGAGTACAAAAAAAATGGTTTAGAATTTTTGGTATAAATAGTTAGAATTTGTTCCGTGTGTGTGTGTGTGTGTGTGTGTGTGTGTGTGTGTGTGTGTGTGTGTGTGTGTGTGTGTGTGTATTTCTCTGTGTTCCTATATATTTATATATTTTACTCAAACACCAATACATGCTATTTCTTGAAAATTCTGTATTTTGTGAGCTATGGAAACATGCAAAACCAAAACAAAATACAGTTGCCTTACTGTCTTTTGGGAAGTACAGCGGGATACTTACAATTTGCATCATATTTCCTTTCATGTTTCAGGATGCGCACAGATGATCCCTCTGAAAAGAACATTTTTTGTATCCATGTCTTTCACATCCATTCATCCTGAATTGACTTCCATTCTGGCCAGTTAAATGACCCTTTAAATGATCTTTTCCTGCTGTGAGATGGCTGCAAAAATGTGGTGGTTATTTTCCCATTTTTATTTTCCTTTTACATTAGGACAAACTGTAAGGTCATGACCCTGTACTCTACTATCTTCTCAACTTTTGTATCTTTGCAGTATTGGTCTCCTCATCTCTACAAGGCATTGCACACTGTATTGCATTGCTTCTCTGCTGATAAACTACATTTAGAACTGTAGATTCTTTTCACATTACCCTTCTCCTCCTCATCCTTTCTACAGCTACACAGTGCCGACTTAAATGCCTCTATAGATCCTCTCTAAAAATTTGATCTAATGGTAAATGGCATTGGGAACTAATATAATGGTAAACATGTTGACCTCATAAACACAAGGTACAGGGTTTGATTCTGACATTTGGAAGGGGAACTGGTTATTTTAAAATGACCCCCAAGGACAGCTAACCTAGTACTTACCTATGGACCGAATACACCATTTATGGGTTGGGAGTTGGTATAATGGTAAAGGAGGTGTTTTCCTCACAGTCATAAAATACAGGGTTTGATTCTCACATTTGAAAGAGGAATTGGCTAAGCTTAAAATGGCCTGCAAGGGGGGGGGGGGTAGCCTAGTACTTACCTATGGACCGAATACAACATTTATGGGTTGGGAGTTGGTATAATGGTAAAGGAGGTGTTTTCCTCACAGTCATAAAATACAGGGTTTGATTCTCACATTTGAAAGAGGAATTGGCTAAGCTTAAAATGGCCTGCAAGGGGAGGTAGCCTAGTACTTACCTATGGACCAAATACACCATTTATGGGTTGGGAGTTGGTATAATGGTAAAGGTGTTTTTCTCACAGTCATAAGATACAGGGATTGATTCTCACATTTGAAAGAGGAATTGGCTAAGCTTAAAATGGCCTGCAAGGTCATGTAGCCTAGTACTTGCCTGTGAACCTAATTCAGTGGTTCTACAATACACTTTGTGAAGAAATGCTTTCATAGTTTTTAAGAGTCATTGCTCCTTACAGTCTCATACTTTTGACTTTTCCTCCTTCCATTTCCTTGATGTTCACAGTAACCTCTTCCAATTTTCTTGACAGAATCTTGTGCACCCATATCTTGACCATCTTGCGTCTTCTGGTCTCTAGTAAAACGAATTCTAGCTTAACACAATGTACAATACACCCAGGTGTGTATTATGAGCAAGATTCATATAAATAGCATTGTGGAGTTTCCTTAGCACAATTCGTGTTTATAAATCTTGCTAAGAACATTAATGCCTCCTATACAAAGTGAGAACAGCCGTGATATGTTAGTGTGCACTATGTTTATGAATATGGTATTTAAAAAGAAACAGAAAAAAAATCAAAAATACAAGAACACAATCACAAATGCCTTTCAGGAGTTTACTGGAGTTGCAATAACATAATTCTGCTTATTTTTTTATAAAAAATTAAATAATAATAATGCCAGGGGCATTTTAATTGCTTCCATATGATCACTTTTTTAGCAGAATGCCATCTTTGACTGCTGTTTTAAAAAAATAATTTTATTCAACTATATCCCTAAATCTGTGTTGCTCAGTTTTAACAATGATAACTGAGGAATACTCAGCAAAAGTCAAGGTGTTTAGTGGTTAGTGACATGCTTATTATGAAGATGAAAGCCCTGAGCTGTCCAGTGTTCTTTTCGGCTGTGTTCTTGGAATGTTAATGGTCTGAAGACTGTAGTATCTTTTTCCGGACACTTGAGCGAACAAAAGTTGAGAGATAGGCAGTGTATTTATAGCTGAACATTCCCAAAGACAATGGGAAGGGCTTCTCATACCATCATACCAGCAGGGGTTATATAAAAATAGATAGCATTTCATAGCTTTTGTGTCAGCAGTGGTATTAGTCCTTGTGTTTTAAGCAGCTGTTCAATGTTGGCTTTATGTTCATGAGCATGATTAGCTGGCCAGATTTTTAAGCTTCTTTCATTCTTATGTTGTCCTGACCGATTGCTTTTAAAGGATGAGGAACTTTAACAGGGTATTCACTTTTTAGTGTTTTAGCACAGAAGCTGCTTATTGTTTCAGTATGTTGAGAGCACATCAGATCCAGTATACTTAATAATTTATTACTGCACATTCTATTTATCTCATGTCAGCCCTATTATTGTTATCTAATGCACATTTACTTTCTCTCTAAGATAGATGCTAATGTAGTCAGAAGATCACCGTTTCATTCTGAGCACAATTAATTGCTCTGAGTGATACTTAGAAAATTAAAATAAAACAAATAAAAAGGGTGCCGCACTGACTCAGCAAACTTTATTGAATACTGTTAGCAATGGGTCATTACCTACTCGTGTTTGATAATGGTTACAGCAAGACCAAGACACTTATTTTATATATTACTTATTTATTGATTATCAGTTTACTGATGATTTGATTCATTTATTCATCTAATTTTTAATTTCAGTAAGCTGTGCGTAATATAGTGGCACAGTTTTCTGTGAGCTGTGGGTGATATAGTGGCACAACGGTTAGTACTAGTGGCTCACAGCATAGCATCGTGTTGGTTCATATCCATAAGGGGTGGCTTCTGTGCATGAAGTCTATTCATTTAATTAGTTTTATTTTTTCCCTTAGTACTCCACCTTTCTCCATTATTCTTAAGGAATGCAGACTGGACAATTAGTGATATTCTTAAGGAATGCAGACTGGACAATTAGTGACCCACCAAAATACACATAATTGTGTGTGTGTGTGTTTGCGCGCGTGTATGTGTGTGATTGTTCTCTGTAGGAATAGTTCTCTACCTTACTTCTGTTAGTTGAGGAGTTAGGCTCCTGCATGCCCATGAACTAAAATATAATACTAATGCAGCTATTGAAACATGACTGCATGGGTGAATTATTTTTATACTACTAGCATTTCCTGGGTTTATTGCCAGTAACCTTATAGTAACATGGCAGATGCAGTGGATATGATTCCTGTTTCTGGGGTGTTTTATATATTAGGGGAAAGACAGCCAGAGTAAAGTTTATGTGGCTCAGGTAACATTTCATTTCCCCATGTAGCACATTAATATACATTAACCTATTATGAAATAATGTGGCAGTAAGCTTCAAATGACATCTGTAGTGGATGCATTTGTTAGTAACCCCTCTCATTGTTTAGTGCAACTTTGGCTATATGTTTCTTCAGAGTAGGTAATATACTTCTAGCTGATATTAATGTTTTTGTCCAGTTAGTCAAAGAAGCTTAAGTGAGTAAGACATTTGTGAAGGATCACTTCTGTTTCCTGGCATTCCAGGAAGGACAGAAATACAGCTACCTAGTACCAAAAACTCATGATGTATAAATCATTTTAATATTTTCTTGAAATATACTTGATGGCATATTCCATTTTAAGTTATGTGAACAAAAACTAGCATTGTTTAGGAACAGTACAATGGAATTGTCTGTGACAACAACCCAGCTTGTCTACAGAGAGCATATATGTAAACATATACATCATGTCTGCAGAATAGGCCACTGACTTACCATCTGCCCAGACAAACCTAAATGCACTGCTCTTCTCTTTTTATCTCTCTGTCTCCTTTGCACTGTTGAAGAGAACCACATTGCTAGCTCAAATCTCAGTCTCTGCAAGCAAAAGAAATTAATCAGTACCATAGTACAAATTATGAGACTCAGTAGTGAGACACATGGATGTCCCATTCACCAGGCTGGACAAGGAGAAAGTCACAGTCAGCTGTCTGTCCAGTGCCAGGATTCGCCAAATCATGCATGCACTCAGGTCTCTTAGCAACAAGTACCATTATGACTCTGTCATAGTTCATGGTGTGAATGACTTGAGACATACGTCACTGGACTATATGAAGAGAGACATAGTCGAGCTCTCTAAGTATGTGTCCCTGGCAGGTATGTCCCTAGCCTTGAGGAGCAGACTACCCTCACCTAGAATGATCCCACAGTATAAACAAAAAAATGACAAATTTCAATAACTGGCTTAGTTTTTGTTGTCATTCCAAGGGGATCCAGTTCTTGTCTGCCTGGAAAGCCATGGTCAACAAACCTTGCTGCTTTGTCAGAGATAGTTTTTGCTGGCAAAGGCTCTTGCCTCCCCCATAGTGCCTTTTTAGGCAAGGTATAAAAAACAACATTACCAATCTAAAATTAACCAATCAGAACAAAATAATGGTCATGCTGCTAAATGCTAGGAGTTTAAACCAAAAAATGCAGTCCCTGGAAGCACTTATATCACTAGAAGATGTAGATGTCTGTGCAGGCACAGAAACGTGGTTTAAGGCCTCAGAAAGTACCCCAGACCTGCAAGGCTACAATGCCTGCCACACCTTTAGACTGCAAAAGGAATGTGTGAAAACCAAAGGAGGTGGTGTTTTAATCTATATTAGAGATAAATGCACCTCACATCTAGTTAGACTGGACAACTCCATAGAGTTACTCCAGGTCCAGGTTACAGTGGGTAAGACCCACATTCAAGTCCTAGCCAGTTATAGATCCCCCTCCATGGGTCATGGAGGAAACGCCGAGAGAAGAAGGGAGCCACTTTTGAGATTTTAAGTATTTTTTCTCTGTTTATTTGCTAAGTTTTTCTGCACAGCTGCCTAGTTTGAGCATTTTCTGGCTTGTTAAACTTGATTTCTGCATTAGTAGCTGTATTTAGAGCATAACCAAAAGTTGTTTACTGAATTTCCTGTTTGCACTTAATTTTAAATCGTTTTTTTCTCAAAACTTGCATATTTTCTGTCCTTGACCTAGCACTCTTGTGTGGGGTCATTTACTGCACTATTATAACTTGATATTACCTGTGAACCTCTGCTATCTCTGAAAAAACAAAAACAAAAAAAAAATCTTGCTTTTTCCCACTTTTCTGAGATTTAAAAAAGTTCAGTTACAGGCTTGCTGTTTCCTGAACTGTTTGTAAGTTTCTGTGAGGCCATTTTTGCTTGGGCTAAAGGAAAGTCTCTCTGTTGATCAGTGGCAGTGAATAACATTGAGCAGTTTCCCTGCCCCCGTAGGAGTGGTTACTGACTTGAAACTGTAGTTTTATTGGCCAACAGGGGTCATTTCCAAAACTCCTTCATCTTCCTCTCTTAAAACCTAGTTGCCTCGTGGTTTTGGCATCTTTTCAGGCTTGTTGGCTGTTGGTGAAGCACCCACCAAGAGGAGTTACTGAGTTGAAACTGTAGTTTTATTGTCCGTTTTGGGTCTATTCCTGCTTCTTTCCAGCCCCTGCTATCAAGCACGCTTTAACGTGCTTTAGCGCGATTTAGCGTGGAGTTGCCACTAGAGCAGCATCGGGCAGCGCCAGTTTAACAAGGTTAAACTTTTTCTGGCTCCATAAAGTCTGTTCTTCAATTTTTCCCTTAGAACTGCTCTGTTAGAAACCTAAACAGTTTACACCTTCACTAAAAAGCGCAGCACTTGTTCCTAATTGCTTTTTCTTCTCAAAAAGCTCAGCACTTGTCTTAAAACCATATCCCTTGTCTTATAAGCATTTTCTTTGCAGGTCAAGCACTCCTATATTATACAAATCCCTCACTTGCAAACCCCCCAGGAGTGCCCACTTCCCTGCTAAGCCCTCTACTTTTCTGTCTCATACCAACTCATAATTCTTTCTAGCATGTCGAAGGGTCAGATGCTGGTGTCCTCTCCTGCCCAGTTGGTGAATCTACAGAATTCTGAGGCAATGTTACAATTGCCTCATGTACACAGACAACCCCCTCCTCCTCCCACATAACACTAACACTTGCGAGAGATGCAGCTATTTAGCCAAACTGGAGGCTGAGCTCTCTCAACTCAGGACTGGCAAGACCAGGCAGGAGGAGAAGGCAACTACACACACCACAATACAAGTCTCACATAACTCAACCACACCATTGAATCAAACACATAAACACACTAAGACATACTCGGAGGCTCTGAGTAAAAATTTACCTAAACAGCAAAGGCCTCCAAAGCAGACACCCAAGCAACTGCAAACTCAAGACACCACACAAACAACACATAAAAAACAAAATCAGTGTGCAAAGCAGTCACTGCCCTTAAGGCCAAATACAACACCAAACATACTTGTCATAGGTGACTCCATAGTCAGACACACTGACGTCCCACTCACCAGGCTGAACAAGGAGAAGGTCACGATTAAGCTGCCTATCGGGTGCTAGAATCCGCCACATAACACAAGCACTCAGATCACTCCACGGCAAGTACAAGTATGACACAGTCATTGTCCATGCTGGTGTGAACGACCTGAGATGTACCTCCCTGGACTACATGAAAAGAGACATAGAGGAGCTCTCTGATTATGTAGCCCAGGCAGGTATGACCCTGACCCTGAGCAGTATCCTTCCTTCACCACGAATGATGCCACAATATAGTGACAAGATGATCAGCTTTAACAATTGGCTTAATTTCTGGTGTCATTCAAAGGGGATCCAGTGTCTGTCTGCTTGGGATGACATGCTTGACAAGCCACGCTGCGCAAGGGACGGCTTGCACCTGTCACCCTGGGATTCCGGATATTGGCCAAGGCTCTTGCCACCCCCATAGTGCCTTTTTAGGCAAGGCTCAAATTCTAAACCTACAACCCTAGAAAACAAAAATGGGAAGAAACTAAGGGTAATGCTGCTCAATGCCAGAAGTCTAAATCTCAAAATGCACGCACTCGAGGCCCTTCTCAGTATGGAGAACATCGATGTCTGTGCTGTGACTGAAATCTGGTTCAAGGCTCCTGAGAGCACCCCGGCACTATCAGGTTTTACCTCATATCATGCGTTCCGGCCCCAAAACCCGGACCATACCACAAAAGGAGGGGTGTATCCATATTCATCAAGGATACCCACACCTCCAGGTTGGTGGCTACGCCGCGAAGCATTGGAAACCATCCAGGTGCAATTAACCATAGGCAAAACTGCTCTACAATTTGTAGCATGCTACAGGCCACCCTCTCAAACTCAGGAAACCCACACAGCCTTCCTGAAGACACTGGAGGGTATAAATGTATCACCAAACACCATCATACTGGGTGACTTCAACTACCCGAATATAGACTGGGAACATTACTCAAGCCCCAACTTTCTAGCCCAAAGGTTCCTGGAGTTCATAAATTCAAATGCCATGGAACAACTAGTCACCATCCCCACAAGAGGAGAAAATATACTAGATCTCATCATCACAAACATGGGGACAAAATGCTCCACACGAAGTATATCCTCTTTGGTGAGATCAGATCATAAACTAATCTCACTAGAAATCCACATCCCGCCCCCACCCCAAACAAAAAAGACCACAGTGAAGAACTTCTCTAAAGCAAACTTCACACTACTCAAGACAGGTGTGGAATCATCAAGGCCCCCGAGCCAATGGAAACCACAACCCAAGCTGCGGAAGCCCTTACAAATGCCTTCTATGAACACCTTCAGGACTGCATGGATCAGGCAATCCCAAATAAAACCAAGACTCTTTCCACCATGGGCAAACATCCAGTCTGGTGGACTCCAGCCATAAACAAACTTTACAATAAGAGGAGAAAGCTATTACATGATAGAGCAAAATCCCAAAAAGGGAAGGCATTTTTGATCAGTACTAGCAAGAAACTACGATCCCTCATAAAATCATCCAAGGCCAACTTTGAGAAAAAAATTGCCATAGATTCAAAAGACAATCATAAGGCCTTCTTCAGCTATGTCAGAAACCTGGGTGGAAACTCCCAGATATGCTCAGAATTAGTCCAAAATGATACAAAAATCACTGAACCCACAGACATTGCCAACATACTGGCAGACAGGTTCAGCACAAATTTCACCCCCTCTCCCCCCCAAAAGGAGAGATAACTATCCCTCCCAGACATCTCAAATGCGCAGGTGAAAGCTGCTCTCTCTAAAGCTAAAAACACAGCATCAATGGGACCGGATGGTGTCCCTGGCTGTGTGCTACATGAACTCAATGAAGAACTAAACCCGCACATAAGGCAGCTATTTAATCTTAGCCTTACCACAGGATATGTGCCCAAGGAGTGGCATACGGCAACTGTGGTCCCACTCCACAAAGGCGGTGCCTCTACGGACCCTGGTAATTACCGCCCCATAAGCTTAACAAGCCTGGTCTGCAAAGCTATGGAGAGGATCATAATGGAACTCATAAACAAGGACATAGGGGACTAGCAGACCTTGGACCCAACCCAGTTTGGCTTTGTCAAGGGCAGATCTTGCCTTTTGAACTTGGTCGACTTCTTCAAAACAGTTACCAAGGCCATTGATGAGGAAAGGCAGTCCATACAGCCTACCTTGACCTTGCAAAAGCTTCGACACAATACCCCACTCAGGTATCATAGAAACTTACCAGCTTAAATGTAAACCCATATGTCACAAGATGGGTTGAAAACTGGCTAAAGGACAGAACCCACAGGGTTAGAGTTGCTGGAGCCATGTCAGACTCCAAGCCGGTCATAAGTGGTGTCCACGTGTGTGTCAGTCCTTGGCCCCATGTGTGTGTGATTGTTCTCTGTAGGAATAGTTCACCTTACTCTGTTAGTTGAGGAGTTAGGCTGCATGCCCATGAACTGGGTGCCAAATATAATACTAATGCAGCACAGAGTGAATCCTATACTACTAGCTGGTGCCAGTAACCTTATAGTAACATGGCAGATGCAGTGATATGATTCCTGTTTCTGGAGTGTATATTAGGGAAAGACAAGAGTAAATTTCCCCAAGCTATCACAGCAATATACATTAACCTATTATGAAAATATAAGCTTCAAATGACATCTGTAGTGGATGCATTTGTTAGTAACCCTCCATTGTTTACAACTTTGGCTATATGTTTCTTCAGAGTAGGTAATATACTTGTAGCTGATATTAATGTTTTTGTCCAGTTAGTCAAAGAAGTGAGTAAGACATTGTGAAGGATCACTTCTGTTTCCGGCATTCCAGGAGGGTCAGAAATACAGCTACCGGTACCTTCCATTCAAAAACTAGCATTGTTTAGAACAGTACAATGGAATTGTCTGCAGACAACAACCCAGCTTGTTCACAGAGAGCATATAGGTAAACATATACATCATGTCTGCAGAATAGGCCATTGACTTACCATCTGCCCAGACAAACCAAAATGCACTGCTCTTCTGTTTTTATCTCACTGTCTCCTGCACCGTTGAAGAGAACCCTAGCTCAAATAGTCTCTGCAAGCAAAGAAATTAATCAGTACCATAGTACAAATTATGAGACTCAGTAGTGAGACACATGGATGTCCCATTCACCAGGCTGGACAAGGAGAAAGTCACAGTCAGCTGTCTGTCCAGTGCCAGGATTCGCCAAATCACGCATGCACTCAGGTCTCTTAGCAACAAGTACCATTATGACTCTGTCATAGTTCATGGTGTGAATGACTTGAGACATACGTCACTGGACTATATGAAGAGAGACATAGTCGAGTTCTGTGAGTATGTTTCCATGGCAGGTATGTCCCTAGTCTTGAGGAGCAGACTACCCTCACCTAGAATGATCCCACAGTATAAACAAAAAAATGACAAATTTCAATAACTGGCTTAGTTTTTGTTGTCATTCCAAGGGGATCCAGTTCTTGTCTGCCTGGTAAGCCATGGTCAACAAACCTCGCTGCTTTTGTCAAAGATAGTTTTTGCTGGCAAAGGCTCTTGCCTCCCCCATAGTGCCTTTTTAGGCAAGGTATAAAAAACAACATTACCAATCTAAAATTAACCAGTCAGAACAAAATAATGGTCATGCTGCTAAATGCTAGGAGTTTAAACCAAAAAATGCAGTCCCTGGAAGCACTTATATCACTAGAAGATGTAGATGGCTGTGCAGGCACAGAAACGTGGTTTAAGGCCTCAGAAAGTACCCCAGACCTGCAAGGCTTCAATGCCTGCCACACCTTTAGACTGCAAAAGGAATGTGTGAAAACCAAAGGAGGTGGTGTTTCAATCTATATTAGAGATAAATGCACCTCACATCTAGTTAGACTGGACAACTCCATGGAGTTACTCCAGGTCCAGGTTACAGTGGGTAAGACCCATATTCAAGTCCTAGCCAGTTATAGATCCCCCTCCATGGGTCATGACAACCATGAAACCTACTTACTCAAACTGAAGACAACCCAGATTTTATAGAACACACTGGTTATTGGGGATTTCAATTATCCCACCATCAAGTGGGAAACCTAATCTAGCCCAAACTCACTAGCACAAAAGTTCCTTGACTTTGTGAATTCAAATGCCCTGGAGCAAATTGTCCATACCCCGACAAGAGGAATAAACATTCTAGATCTGGTCCTCACCAACATGTCAAATAGGTGCACTGCTGCAACCGCTGGACACTCATTAGTGAAAACTGACCACAAATCAGTCACCTTTGAAATTATACTAACACTAGAACTCACAAAGGGTAAAATCAGACGAAAAAACTTCACCAAAGCAAACTATACCCTCCTAGGTGAAGGTATAAATGCATTCCAAGCCCCACCCTAAGTTGAAAGTGGTAACTAAGCCAAGCTTACACTAAAGCCCTGTACAATCCCTTGCATAGGTGTATAAACTCGCAGTACCAGACAGAATCAAAGCCAGAGCCCCAAGTAAAATCCAGCTGCCATGGTGGACCTCCAGCATCAACAAACTCTACAATAAATGCAAAAGGTTTCTGTCCAAGAAAACAAAGGCAAGGACCCAACAACTGAAAAGCACCCTCATCAACCTTAACAGGCAAATAAGACAACTTGTCAAATTGTTTAAGAGCTCCTTTGAAAGAAACCTAGCAAGTACTGCCAAGGATAACCATAAGGCCTTTTACAGCTATGTACATAATATAAAGGGTAAGACCCAAGCATGTGTAAAACTAGCAGGAAGTGGTATGATACACACTGACCACACAGAGATAGCGAACCTGCTAACAGATAGGGTTGGTGAAAATTTCACTCCCTTATCCCCTCCTAACTTACAACAAACCCTCCCCCGAACTCCCCCACCACCACCTTACATATCTGAAGAGCAGGCCCTCAAAGCCCTGTCCAAGGCAAAGAACATGGCCTATAGGGGACCAGATGACATCCCAGGCTGTCTTCCTAACAAGCGAAAACATGAACTAACATCATCACTACGTACTCTTTTCAGTCATAGCCTAACCACAGGGTTTGTTCCTGCAGAATGGAGAACAGCTACAGTTATTCCCCTCCATATAGGTGGCCTACCAACAGACCCAGGGAATTACAGACCCATAATCTTGACCAGCCTCATCTGTAAGGCCATGGAATCTATCACTATGGACTTCATAAATAAAGACATAGGTGACTTCCAAACCCTGGACCCTACCCAATTCGGCTTCATGAAGGGCAGATTCTGCCTGTTAAATTTGGAGAATTTCTTTGAATGTGTAACCAAGGCCACTGATGAGGGCAAATCTGTGCACACTGCATACTGTCAAAGGCTTTTGACACAATCCCACATTCAGGCATTACCGATAAACTTAGTAAACTGAATGCAAATCCCTTCATTGTAAGAAGGGTTTCCAACGGTCTCACAAACCAAACACACACTATCAAAGTGGGAGACTCCACATCGACCAGCAGACCTGTTACCAGCAAATGCCACAGGGGTTAGTGCTGGGCCCCCTGCTGTTTGCTATATAATGCTCAGAAGTTCAGATCAAAACTAAAGGGTTGTGGCTGACCATGTTTGCAGACGACTGCAAACTAGGTACAATCATTGAATCCCCAAATTATGTCGGTATACTTCACGATGGTCTCACACAGACCAACAACTGGTGTATTACTCATGGTCTCAAACTGAATGCAAAGAAATGCGTTATCATTCCATTCGGCACAAACAATGTCCCCTCAAACTATCAAATCAATAACAATAACCTAAGTACTCATGAAGTGGTAAGGGACCTGGGATCACAGGTTGACCATGACCTTAAGTTCAGCCACCACATGTCTACCATTGTAAGGAAAGCTTTCCACGTAGCTCACTTGATTAGTAAAGGCATTGCCTCAAGAGCAAAAGAAGTTATAACTCCCCTATACTCGGCACTTATCTGGCCCATAACTGAGTATAATGTCCCGTTCAGTATGTACCATACTAAGCAGCTACAGCAATTAGAAAGACCTCAGAGTTTTCTAACAAAGAAGATTAAGGGACTCCAGCTTGTGTCTTACATGTACAACTAAAATCCCTGTCACTATACTCCGTATCATATAGACTTCTTAGGGGAGACTTATGCCTGGCCTACAGAGTAACCTAAGACCCAAACCTAATGAACTTACTGCATATCCATAAATCAAATTAGTCTAGAGCTACTCATTCCAGGGACTTAAATATGGTCTGTGACTTAATTAGGAAATGCTGGAGGGACATATTTATCTCCTACTGACTGCCACATCTTTGGAATAGGCTACCAATTCATGTAAAACAGAGCACCTCTATGACACTGTCCAAGAGGATCCTGGTTGAGTGGATGGGGCACCATCAATTCTTACTGAGGATAGCACACACAACCCTCCTGGACATGGACAGTCATCATCCAATGCAATATTGGGTACTGACTAGCATGTCTGTGGTACTACTTTGGGATGAAACAGCTAGGTTTAGAATGACCTCTGGGTCAATAGCCTAGTAATGTCCTATGATCCTGTGAAGTGTTTACACAATGCTACGGTATTTTGTCAGTCAGAGTAAAAATGCGTTGCAAACTAGCATAGTAATATATTTTAAAAGTACAAACATACAACTTTTCTTTGTGTTTGATATTTTGAATTATACAACCCTCTTCATAAGCACAATAACTAACTATTAGGAGGACTATTGTAAACGGTTTTATCCTCACTTCCAGGGGTCGTATTAAAAAAGCCTTATTTTGCCAGTGAGCATTCAATCATATATTTTCAGTATGTGGCCCTTGAGTCTCTTATTGCCTAATGACAAAGCTTGCAAACCAAGACAGTTAACTCTAATTACAGGATGGCAATCAGAATTCAAATTCAAGTGATCTTTCTGGTTAGAGGCACTGCACAATAAAACTACTGTGAGTACACACGGTGCAGAAAACAGCAGTAGTTATTGAAATGGGACACTACATAATATTTCTAAGGTTTGTAGAAGGGAAAATTCAATCCGGTGGTATGTCTTAATATAAGAAGCAGCCAGCAGTATTAAAAAAAAAACAAAGAACAACAAAATAAACCACTAAAAATGAAACTAAACATATCAATACATTATGAAAATGAATATTTATTATATGTCACACAAAAAACATTTTTTCCATAGAGAATTGCAGATAAAGGCTTAGGATAAAACTGCTTCATTGCTTTTTTCACTGTAGTGGTATATTACATACCTCTCAACTGTACAGATTTTCGCAGAATGTCCAGATTTTTGCCTTATATTTTTGGCCCGTTTTTCATAAAATTGTGTTTTTTTGGTAAATTATTGGCAAGCCATTAAAGACTAAAGAGAGAAAATAATTACAGACCCTTGAGTTTCAGACTTCATACCCTTCAGAAAATTCATGCTAACACAAAATGTGTTATTTTATCTACTTTCTAAGTTTGTAAGAGCAATATTTAAAAATTGCCTCTATTTGTAGTACTTGGTCCCCCCTATTATTTATGTCTTTGTTCAGAGTTCTTGCTGTAAGAGGTTGAGAGGTATGATTTAGTACAACTACAGCAAAAATTCACTCTCAGGTACTTCTTTTACAACATCTGTAGGAACATTATAGGTTTATAGGCAGATACTAGGCTATTGAACTCTATGGATCTTAAAAAGCCTACCCTTACATTCTTTTGGTAGTATTAGTGTTTAATATGCAATTTCTGGAAGCATGCAAGAGATGAAGAGCCCGCTGCTGGGCACTGGATCTACTTTGCCCAAACAGAAAACAAAGATTTGGTATATTTTCTGTTTTCCAAATCAATATTTTTGGCACTTAGGTCATGATATATTTTACATAACCTCCTATATTGTTGAATCAGACTAGACTGGCAGATGACTGTCTTTGTGTCTGTTTTAACCCGTACCAGGAATATGAGCATTTTACAAACTAAAATATACAAACACAGACACACACACACACACACACACACACACACACACACACACACACACACACACACACACACACACACACACACACAAACACACAATCATTGCTTAATTATCCTCAATATTCAATAAAGCCTAAAAGAAAACATGATTGATTAGATGGTTTATTTCTGTGTGTTTGAGAAATATGTGTCCAGTATTCTGATTCTGACTTGACTGTACTTGTACTGTGTCAAAATTCACTGTAACATGCACACGGTGGATCTCTTTTATAACTTATGCTGGTATTATGATTTAAGAAAACAATTCCAATGCATTTTGAATGCTGCCTATTTTTCTTGTACAAGTTTGCATAAGTCCTCCATACAGTAGTACAACAGCAAATCTCCTCCCATCACTGTGTAGCAGTCACTGCATCCCTAAACATTCCAACTTAAGTGGGCATCTCACACTGGTGACTTGCTGTATCCCTTTGTTTTTCTCTGTTCTCTCCTTTTTTCTTGTCACTTGACAAGAGGAATTCAGATATTGCATTGCAGGATCTGACCCAGTCCTGCCATCACACCATACTCAGAATTCTTTATTGATTCTTTGCTACTGTCTTGAGTAGAAGCCTTACTGTTGATCAGATGACTGGCTTCTTGCTGGAGAACTTAGAACTAGCTCAATGTACTGCAGTACACTGTTGTTCTTTAGGTATGATAAGGTAGTAGTACTGCAGCTTAACAAGTTTATACGATTATTATTACTAATACTGTTGCTACTATTACTACTAGTACTACCACTATTACTACTAGTAACACTACTAGGACTACTAATACTATTATTAATACTGTTACTACTATTGCTACTACCACTATTACTAGTAGTACTACTATTACCACCACTACTACTATTAGTAAAAATTCTACTATTACTACTGCTACTACCACTACTACTAGCAGTACTATTATTACTAGGACGACTACTACTACTATCACATATCCATGAAAGAAATCTATAGATTCCAGTAACAAAAATGAATCACTACTACAAATAGAAAGTCACACACTTACTAAAGCTGAAGGAAGAAAATAAAATCTTTTGTGTACCCACATAGTGCTATAATTCCTATGCAGCTGTCATTTCCGATATCTTCCACTCATCCCAAACTTCTCTGAATCTTTCTATTGATCTACAGTGTACCACCTCCCGTGGCAAGTCATTCAAGGACTTCAATTACGTTTCAGTAAAAAAAGTGATTATTTGCAACCAAATATTTTTCTACTCTGTTGATGGCAAATGCGCTGGTATGCATCTAGTTCTGGAGTCTGCTGAACCCCCTGGTCCATTCACTGAACCTGGATCCCTGGAGTCTGCCCCAGACAACTTCATGTGCACTGCAGCTAACCAGCATCAGGCCTGTAAGGCCAAATTAGTGGCCTAGATTACTACTGCTCAATATTATATCTTCCTCAACTCCCTGGTGGACAGGTGGTTGCCTTCTGCTGCATATGTTCCCAAACATGTCTGAAAGCAAGCATTTTCAGCATCCTTCAAGTGCAAAAAAAAACTATAGCACAGGCTTATTACATCTAACGTTTGGAAGGAGGGGTAGGAGCTGTCCTCTATGTAGCTTTCTCCCCCTGGAAGTGAGGCAGGTGGCCACATTCCCCTCATTCCTACTTCCCCCATACTGTACCTTTTAGCTTCTTGTCCAGTAACCAGCCTGTCTTACTGACACCATGGTTAGGAGCAAAAATCCATGTGAGCTGCCTGGTCAGTCTACTAGGTGCCAGAAAGAGATTGTGGGCCATGCAAATAAGATTAAAATTTGGAGAGGTTCATTCAAGTCAGACAATTTATTCACATTACAATAATATGTACCAAACATTTAGTACTCCTGCTAGACCAAAGCAAATTGGGGAGACAGACTCGCTGCTGTAAGATGGATATCTGGCTGGAATCTGAATGTCTCTACTTTTCAGAAAAGACTGTGTGAAATTGTAAAAGGCAGAGCTGATTTCAATGACAGGCTTTAAATATTTATCTACTGTATAGGATTTAGTTTGCTTATCACTTGTGCAGCATATATTTTTGTTTTTCAGTAAAATGAATGTATGCAATTTAAATATTCAACTAATAATATTTTTTTAATTTTGTTTTCTACAGACAGGACTGCCTGCAAAAGCTACTTGATTCTCTTGTTGTCAGACTAACCTACAAGGTAAGAGAAGACTTTTGATAGAAAACAAAAGATGAGCATGCAGTTGCCCCACCCCCACCCCAAGCAAAACAGTTTATAATATTATAAAATAAAGATGATAAAATAATCTTAATCCAAGAAGATGAAAAATTATCTGATATGGCAAATTGTGCTTTCATTCAACTCTGTTCATGACGGATGAACTTAATTTCTCCATTGTGGTATATTGGATTGTTTCAGCAGAACATACCAGAAAATCATGGCATTGTTTTTTTTTTCAGAATGAAATGGGTACAAAATCTGTATCAGCTATCCTGAGTTAAATAGTTTGGTAGAGTTTACTGTGGGTGACTTTCACCTACCTCACAAAGAGTGAAATACCTAGAAGTAGCAGAAAGGAGTATTTTTTCAGCCCAGACAAAAAATTATTTGTAATTTAGTTGAGTCATACTGAGAACAATCTGTTACTGCTAATTCTGTCAACATTTGGAGCAAGTGACTATATCTTAGTATATGTAAGTAAATTATGCTGCCTAGTGGGAAAAATACATTTAAAATTTCTTTCTTTCTTATCCAACTAACTTTTTTTTTATCATGCTTATATAGACTGGTCCTAATAACTCTTGTCAATGTCAATGAATGTAAAAGTAGCGCCTTCTGATGCGGTGTCTATATATTACCAAAGCACTTCCCTCTCTTTCTCTCTGTCTAGACTAGCAGAGATCACTCAAACGGAGTGAAATACTCTGTTTCTGTATGTTGTGTTAATATGTATGTACTAAGATATTTATTTCTCATAAAACACTCACAAGGTTTTTGAGATCAGAGTATTAATGACATGCAATACAGAATTAATATGTGCTTGTGGGACAGTCTATGTTGGCGAGACCTCTTTTCGGTTTAAAGAGAGGATCTCAACAATGGTTAGTGTTTTTTATTCAATGAATATATATTATTGAACATATTGGTTCCCACCAGTTGTATTTAAATACCTGGATTAATTGGTTGCACTATACACTACAGAGGTTCTTTTTGGAGTGAAACCTGGATCGCATTTTGTAGTGCCAGCCGTCTTAATAAACTGTGTTTTGGTCCTTGCACTACAGCAGTGTTTGGTGCTGTCTTTTTATTGCAGAACTTTGCATTTTAGCTTTTTGCTTGTTCCTTGTACTGTCTTTTTCAACAAATAGACACTACATCAATATAAATAGCTCTGGTGGAAGTGTTAGCAACATACGTTGCCCATAGCAATGAGCAGAAATTACTCGTTTGTTTTAATTTAAATGACAGTTGAAGCAGTAGATATCTGTGGGACTGGATCTTGATTGATAAGGCATTAGAAACAAATAGTAGTACAATACAGGATGCTTTTAGTGGGAAAGAAATATGTATGCTGTCAGGGAATGGGAAAAGGTCATTTATACATAATTAATAACTGACTCGGTAAGACAGCATGGGCTATTATGTGTGTGTTTTTAAAACCAGCTGAAGTACAATAGTATAGTCCGAAAATTTCAGTCACATGATTACATGTGATCACAAAGGATAAGCACAATAAAAAAGTAATTATTCTTAATTTTTCCTGGTGATGAATGGAGGGGGAGGGTCATACGATACTCTATGTCTGAAAACAGTTGTTTTCTACTGTCTCTTGATCACATTTACACTCACCTCTCTGGCTTGTCTGGAGCAGACTATGTGTGGGGTGTGTGTGTGTGTGTGTGTGTGTGTGTGTGTTTGAGAGAGAAAGAGAAGCAAGATGAAATAGATTATTGTGAACAGGAATTATTACACCTGATAAGCAAATATACTTTATCAGAAGGAACAAATTCTAGAGGAACAGTTATTGTATCCCATTCATAAGAAATCAGCAGTTGGACCCATAGCAACAAGTTTCTGGTAAATCCAACAAAATCTAATCTCATTGTGTTAATCAAAATGGCAATAATGGTAATACCCTACCAAACAGCAAAGAGCAAACTTTTCTTGGAGTAATCTTAAATCCCTCTGTTATCTTCTCTAAGCATACAGATACAGTAACTAACAATACCATCACCTATCTCATGATATGGTATAGAAATTCCCATCTTCGTTCATCTGATGCACGTTAAGCCATGGAGAGAAATGCACTCAATCCTAAAATTGATTATGGCCTCCCATTGCTAACTTTGCATTCCTGCTCTAACATCTACAGATTGCAGACTATTGTTAATAAGATATGCCATTTGCATTTCTCACAACTTCTAATAGTCAGCACTGTGGCTTTCTGTAAACCTTTAATTGGCTTTCTTTAAAAAGCAGAGCCACTATTCTTCTAAGCTCTCTCATTTTCAAAATTTTGCTACAGGGCTATTATCCCCCACTTAAACTTAAACATCACATGAGGCAGCAGACTTACACCCTGAAAGGAAATATGTACCCAAACATTTCTTTTGTCAGACCATGTTTTAAAAATTATAATTGGTGAGAAATAGTTATCAAAAATAGGCACTGCTATTTGGCATGGACTCCCATCCAAAACTCAAGCAACAAAAACATTGCAGGTCTTCAAGACAAAATTAAACGAATACCTGTCGAATGAAGCAGTCTGTTCTTATTTTGTTGACAAAGGTTAAACATATTTATTATCCAAATACCTCCTCCAAAATATTTACGACTTGACATCAGTTATGACAGTCTGAATGTGCTGTTAGCTATTCTTCAGTTTTCTATCTTACACATTTTATGACTGTATATGATACTGTCCTGTATTGTAACTTATATTTCCAGTACATTTTTTCATATCAGTTCAGTATGTAAATGTATAAATGTCTACCTGCCTTGTGGCCTGGGTTGTTGCTGGAAAAGTTCTGTAGACCAGAAAACTTAACTAGTTCTTAAACTGCAATAAACAAATATCCAAATATGGTATTCAGAAAATTTTACTAACAATCTCAAAGAATTTCAGAGATAGAACCCTATACTGAAAGGGGCTAGTAAAAACTGTACATGCTCACTAGAAAGTGACAAGTTGTTAAGTTACATTTTGTTTGGTTTCTGTAACTGATGGGTATATGATTTCTACTCAGGGCTGAATATTGCAAAACATATGCAGAATATGTCTCTACTGAGTTTACATCAGTTATAAATGCTATGTATCTTTCACATAAAAGTGACACTTTCAGACACTGCAAATGTATCACCAAAATTCCATATAATTTCCATGGCAATATAACCACATTACTTTCAGAGCTGAGGTGTATTACAAGCCCTTATCTACAGAATGTCAATGATAGGAGCATGTACCTGAAAGCTCATGTATAATTCCCTGAAACACATATTAAGAATTGTCAAAGGGTGATTAATATAGTACCTCCTATGCATGATACAAAGACAGTCTTTCAAATGAGTTAAACAATAACGGTCTGACAAACAAGCAATAACGTCCTAAAGGGTAGGCTTTACTGGATAATAACATCTCAGATGGAGGGCCTCCATACCCCTGGAAGGGCCAACCCTAAAAGGAATTATTGCACTTTTGAAAATGGACTATCTGTTAAATTGTTTTGTTTGTTTTATTATTAGTATATGATTTTTTTACATTTGTAATGCAAAATAGTTTGTCTGCCTAATGTTTCAAAACTGCTATAGGCTTTGTAATTGCTGTTGGAGGGTGCATTTTAAATCCAAATTTAATTATGTCTGCACACACAAGAGTGTGAGTGTGCACATATGAACACACAGTCAATTGCACACACACACACACACACACACACATATATATATATATATCTGCAGACATTCATAAATACATGCAGAGGCAAATAGACAATCCCTCACACACATATAGAAACTCAAATGCACATACATAGATAGACAGATGGTTTACCTTTACATTGCCGAAAGCACATTCTACGAATGTGCACATACATGAACCATTTAGGCAAATTTTGTCCGACCGGCTTCTCTAAAGTGCAAAAAAACAGCGAATGTTGTGATTCCCGACTGCTCCACAGCTGAAATGAGTGCTACCATGGGTCAGAAAGAGGGCAAGAGTTTGCTATTCGGAACATCGGTGTTCGTGGTTTTGAGAAGTCACACTTTGCAGTTCACGGAAGCTGTGTCTGGGATGTGCTGTTTACAACATAAAGGTAAACCACACACACAGACACACACACAGACACACACACACACACACACACACACACACACACACACACACACACACACACACACACACACACACACACACACACACACACACACACACACACACACACACACACATAGAAATGAGCCCAGCAATTACAGAAACTTTCTTAATTGTGTGAAGCTCAGATGTCTCACTGTGAGCAAATAACTGAAAAATACATATAATACAAAGCACTGCAGCTCCCCTCCTCCCACAAGTGTCCTTGTTTTTGTGAAATCTTCCTGACTTTTCCTCATATTTTTGCTCTGTCCCTTGAAAAATGTAAGATTTTCTGAGAGTTCTCTGAGGATTACACTCGGGCAATAAAGCCGGACACCATGGTTTCATACTTTTTATTATTCAGTAAAAGCATAATGATTCAAAACATGTTGGTCCATTAACTTTTTTAAGTGACTTAGGCTAATATTTTAAAACTGTTGCCGATGTTAGGACTTTGTATTCCTATTATTGTTGTTTTTTCCAGAATGTGCACTTTCTCGCACAGACATGTACCCACACACAAATTGTGGCATTTCTGTTTAAAAAAGTGGCAGTTAAGTGAACATAGAAAGAAAGAAAGAAAGAAAAAAAAAAAAAAGAAAAATATAAAAAAAAAGCAAAAACAAATTATTCAAGTAACAAGAACTTGCTGTTTTACTTTCACAGGATAGGAAATGCAAACATACAATTAAAATTGCCAAAGCTTACCTCTTGTGTGTGAAACAAACTCTACTACTTTACAGCTTTGAAAACTTGAAGGAATGAATCAGACTTCTTTCTAAGACACAATCAAATCACAAGACATTCAAATAAACCCAAAATGCCATCAAATTAAATGTTATTGGATGCTTTGCTCCCCCCAATCTAACGAAAACCTTCAACAACCTCCACCCCAGAAATCCATCTTCTCTTTGAATTATACTCATGACTTCCAGTTACACACCACTGACTTTCAGACTCCAAGAAAACATGACAAGGATCTCCCCTTCACAAAACACTAGACCTGATGGACTTTTTCCAGTTTTTCCAAGGGACACTAGCTTTTTCATATCCCCACCACTTTATTATATGGCCTGCCTCTACCTTTACTAACACTGTTTTCCTGAATTACGAAAACAAGAAAGGGGCCACATTTTTTTTCCTCTCTGTGAGGAAAAAAAGTCTGCAACTACCAAATAATATTACTGGGGTATATTGTGACTTTTTGGAATTATATACCAAATTCCAAAATGTAACCTACCTGACAAGTATTTTGGGCAGTATACATTTTCAGTACTGAGCAAAGTCCAAAAATGTTGTACTAAAAAAATAACCAATCATATAAACATTTGGCTGCAACTTATTTATTTGAATTACCTTTTGCTCCATACACAACTCCACAGAATTAGATGGATATTTATTTATTTATTTACTTACTTACTTACTGGGAAAGTCAGAGTAGGTAGAAGCCCATTTTCAGTGGAGGTCTGGGGAGAAATGCTACAAATGATTACAAAACATTTTAAGAACAATAAAGTTATAATCTTCAAACAAAAACATCTGCAGTTAGACATAATATAAAAACGTTGGTTAAGAATCGATAAAAGGTGTATGACAATCATTTAATATTTAGAGAAATTTTAGACAGTAGAGAAATTAAAGGTAACTTAGTCTAATACAAATAGGAACTGCACTATGAAGTGAGGGAAAACAGGCTTATAGTATATTTAGAGAGAATAAGAAAATATGCTGTTTCCATTTTTTGTTGTTGTTTAATTGTTAGCATGTTTGAATCCATAAAATATATTTTCTGCTGACAGACTCATCTTTGATAATATCTGGCCACAGTTTCTACTACTGCATGTTAAGGATAGGGTTAGCATGCATTACTAAGGTGGTGCGGGGTGGTCAATACTGCCACTATTCAGATGAAATTGACATGAATGTGGTCAGGTTATGGGCAGTGCATCAGAAAAGGAAATGTGTTTCCTTTTCTGATGTACTGACTGTTGATGTATTGATTATTCAATAGAATGAATGCTTGACATGTTGTAGTGCACTTTTTTTGTGTGCCAGCTAAGTGACATGTCAACCATTATTAACATACCTACAAGAAAGGTCACACATCATTTACAAAGATTCTTTAAAGAACAGTGTTGCTTTATCTCAACTCTTTCAGAACTGTTTATTCTGATGAAATTTCTTTCTTTTCTGACACAGAACCAACCATGGGTGATGCTGAAATGTCTGAATTTGGAGTTGCTGCTTCTTACCTTCGCAAGTCTGACAAGGAGCGTCTAGAGGCACAAACACGCCCCTTTGATTTGAAGCGTGATGTTTTTGTGCCAGACCCGAAACAGGAGTTTATAAAGGCAAAAATCTTATCAAAAGATGGTGATATGGTTACAGCTGAAACAGAAGATGGAAAGGTATGTCATTTTTTTCACACTATTTTATTTATGTATTATTATAAAGGAATAATGACTATATGGACTTTTTGTTTAAAAAAAGGATTCCTTGTGATTATAAAAGGTTAATGTAATTACAGTCTGACAGACAAATTAATACTTCACTCAGTTCCAATAAATGTTTTCATACAGCAGATGTGTAGCATACTAGCTTTGTCTCTTAATAATATCATTTCATATTTTAATTTTTCAATACTTTTGGCTGGTTTTGAATATTCATTAATGTTTAAGCTTGTATACAGATTGACAGATACCACTTCTTATTTCTTCATTATCATAGGAGGTTACTAGGTTAATGGCTCTGGGGCTCTTACAAGCCTAGTAAGAGTTTATCCCCAAAAAATGAAACCGCAGTCAGCACCTGTTATTCCTGTCATTGAGGGACAAAGGTGGAATTCCTTGGACAAATTTATTTTTTTCCATCCACTCATAAAAGTTGTGCTTGAAGAGGGTCAGTGAGGTACTCTGACATGTATGAGAAATCTATTCCGGAAACAGGGCAGCCTCTGGGAGACAAACATCTCTTTCCAGCAGGTTTTTCTATGTTGCATATTAGATTTAGACCTTTCAAGTGGGTAATGCACGAGGAGTTAGACTTACAGATATGGAGTGTCTCTAGTAGTGCAGGGTCTGATATTGTCTTGTAGGCAAGACACAAATCACCTCAAAGCAATCTGTATGATACTGAGTAGAGTAATAGTGATTTGAGCCTGTCCACATAGGACAGATGTTGGAGGCCGTGGATTCTCTTGTGAGGTATTTCTGTGGCCTTTCCAGTTGGTGCAGGTGTTTGGAGAGGTACATACCAAACAGGGCATTATACTCAATTATAGGCCTAATGAAGGAGGAGTACAGAGAGGTAATAACCTCCTTTTTTTCTGGGTGAAATCCCTTTACTTATGAAATGAACCAAGTAAAAGGCTTTTCTGACCACTGCCGCTACATGATGGTCGAATGTGAGATTGTTGTCAACCTGAGTACCCAGGTCTCTCACCAGAGGTTGTGTGCTAAGGGGGTTGCCATTGATGCAGTAATCAGTAGGAGCCATGTTTTTGCCGAATGGTTTGATAATACATTTTTTTGTGTTTAACTTAAGGCCTAACTTTGGTACCAGTCATTTGTTGCTGTGAGACATACTTGCAGTCTGTTAACATCATTTGGGGAGTCAATGACAGCACCCACCTTACAGTCATCAGCAAACTTGGTCCTCTATTACTGCTTCATATACTGTTGTTGTCAGAATTAAACCCTTGAAATGAATCAAAACGTGAGTGGAACAGTCAGTTAATAACTGTACAGTATGATCCCTTCACAAATTAAGCATAGTATACATAACAATATTCTTTCAAAATGAGCAACAGTATGTTAATCTAGTGCTATGGTGCTTCTACAGGTTCTTCTTGCCTTTGATCTCTTTGAAATAACAAAATCATCTCTAAAAGTGAAAGAATAAGAAATATATATATTTTATATATATATATATATATATATATATATATATATATATGTGTGTGTGTGTGTGTGTGTGTATATATATATATATATATATATATATATATATATATATATATATATATATATAGTGTGTATAAAGCTGACTTCATACATGCATACACGCACACACACACACACACAAACACACACATATATATATATATATATATATATATATATATATATATATATATATATATATATATATATATATATATATATATATATATGTATGTATGTATGCCACAGCGGAACTCCGGTCCGGTAATGATTGGTAGTAGATTTTTACATACTGAGTTGCCAGCTCTGATGTAACACCTTCAACGAAGGTACGCCCATTCATGCATGTCTCCACACAGAAGACGCTTTAGCTGAGAATCGAACAGGACAACGTCTTACTGTGAGGCGACAACGCTACAGCAGCACCACCACCGCAGTGATATATATATATATATATATATATATATATTAGCTACAGATACAGGCTTATGTCAGAAGATTGAGTTTTTGGAAACTCTAACTTCAAATGGTTGAGACCATATGTTAGAAAAGTTGAACAAAATGAAACAAGAAAAATATACTTTTTGCAGGGGGGCAAGCCTTTCCTTTGGAGACAGAGATAATAAATCTGTAGCTTAGTCTGTTTTGGCTTGATATCTGACCGAGAATATGCACACTGTAGGATGCATTGCAGCTAATGGAGACTTTCTGGGAGACACAAAAGAGATGCTATAATTTCAAAAGGCAGCTTTCCTTTACATCAAGAATCAGAAGTTACCCTCTGTTACATAAAAAGGTTTCCCATCCAGGTGGCCATTGCAGCAACAGGTACTAAAAAGTGCAAAAATTCAAGTATGCTACATACCATGTGGTATATCTAGAAGCTTTTTTGGCAACAAAACAGGTTAAGCTATATATTCAGTATCTCTGTCTCCAAAGGCAAGACTGACATACAGACAGGCAGACACACACATACACAAAAAATTTGGATACAGTAATTGAACAGATATTGTCTGACTTACTTAAATGTCATTCATGTTGAATTATGCAACTTCCAAAACAGTAGAAGTTAACTTTTAATAGTTCAGAGTCTTGAGCAATAGTTAAATGATATGCACATGACAGCTGTGATATGTAAATCCAGTAACCTGTCTGTGAAACTGTACATATTGTTACAGCCTTGCAGGTCCCATTCCTTAATTCTGATCTTCATTTGTTTACCTGCTTCCCAGACTTAAACATGAACATTAGTTTATGTACATTACTGCTCCTGAGACGAATAGTAAATCATATATCCTCCCCAAAAGCTCCTCGAAGTTAATGGTTCAATAAGAAGTAAAAAATGGTCAAGCCTTTAACTCATAACTCCCACCCTCCCTAAGTATAGAGAAAGTAAGTCCGGGCAGTGATCTAAATGACCTAGGGTCAGTTAGCACAAGAGTGCTGGAGAGAGTGGGTTAGGGAGGATAGGAGTGTGTGACTATTGTTGACTCACCCAAGCTGTGTCTCATCATTGATATGACACCAGATGGGTGAACTAGGTTGCATCCAGACAGCATGAGCCTGCTGAACACACACCTGTTGTAAATTTCAAGTGGACAGAATTTTCCAGAACTTCCTTGATTTTGTTACATATTTTTGCTATATCTCTCATTAATTTTTTTCCTGATTTTACAGTAAATTACTAAGGATTACAGTCAATCAATAATGCCAGCAACTGGAATTTCATGCTTATTATTGTTCAAAATGCATGTTGATACACAATCTGTTGTTCTATTAACTTTTAAAGTGAATTAGAGTAATATTTAAAAAGTGTCCCTGCATTATTTCTGGCTCTGTCTGGAAAGCTTAAGCAAAGAAATCAAAAGGTATATAACTTGAGCTGACTGGCAGAATTAAATTTTAAAATAATAAAAAACACTGTTTGTTATTGTTCTTGGTGAGTGGGAAGCTGATAAATTACAATATTCATATTTAGGCACAGATTTTTCTCCCTGGATATAGGTTATAATCACAGTATTATATTGTGTATATGTATCCCTTGCCCAGTCAGCTTGAATTTCTAATAAGATAAAGTTAAGAGTATCATCTACAGCTGTCTTCTAATTTCGAATGGACAGCACATAACTCTATTAACTTTTTTTTTCTTTTTACAGACAGTAACTGTCAAAGACAGTCTAGTTGTTCAGCAGAATCCACCAAAGTTCGACAAGATTGAGGACATGGCCATGTTAACTTTCTTGCATGAGCCGGCTGTGCTGTATAACCTCAAAGAGCGTTATTCAGCATGGATGATTTACGTAAGTATTCAAAGATGTTACTTACTATTTGCAAGTAAATAAAGTATACTTTCAATACATGTATAACCAGGATGTACTAATGCTAGAATGGAAACAGTTCATATTGAGGCTCATATAAATATATTAATAAAAGTGGGTCGATATTAGACCATCGAAAATTCAGTTCAACGAACAGCATTTTCGTCGAACTGTTCATAATGAGATTGCGGTACAGTGAAGATCAGAAAATTTGCCCTTTCCTCACTGTAGTGTGATCTCGGAGTTGGTATATATAATTAACAGGGTGGGGTGGGGAGCACACCCCCCCCCCCACAAGAGTGGCATTTCCAATGAAATGCTGTTTGTTGAAGTGGGTTTTCACTGATTTAATATAGATCCATAAAATTAGAGATCCATAATTATTGGCAGGACTTCTGCCCATTTGTTGAGATTGTTGGAAATTGTATATGCTCTTTTATGTAATACCAATGGAGGTTCCAGGGAGGTATAAAAGTGATTAGATTTGGTAGTAGTGTTGGTAAATTAAAGGATATGCTTACCTGTATACTGGAAGCAGCCACTGAAGTATACCTCAATACATATGAAATGCAATATTCATGAGAAAGAGTATGCTTTTTTGTCAGGCTGATGATAACTGCTTGAGTCCTGATAAAAAGAGAAAAACAGCTTGCATAACAGTAAACATTAGCAATCTTTGTAAATTACCATGGTGCCAGTTAAAAACATGACTTGAGAAGTAAAAAAATCTGAAATAAGGTGAATTCTGAAATACCTTTCCCCTTTCTTTATCCTATCTGCTCTCAATGGAGGAAACTGGGAATTAAACATTATGCTACAGAAAGCTGCTGTGTTGCTTTACATAGCACTGGATAATGCTGATTTGCTAAAATGGTTAAAGGCAGTTGCTCAAAACTTAATTCAGCACATCATGTCTAGGACACCACTTCTCAAGGCAACTACTTTAGGAATACAGTTAAATAAAATACTAGCCCAAAATGCTAAAGCACTATTTTTTTGGGGGGGGGGTTAGGTTTACCTTCCATGCTACCCATGTAAGGGATTGCACCCTTGCAACTTTTGATGTTACTATTATGAATTCCAAGCTTGCCATATATCAGAGAAATGAAAATACTTACATTTTTTGATAAAACCATATATTGTCCTTTCTCTAAAAGGTCTTCTTTTGGTTTTCCCCAGGTCCTGTTTAAGCACACCATGCTTTAGTGAATTTTGATCATTATAATGGGATTGTATTGTCACAGTTAATAGTATGATATGCATTGTTCAATGCACATGTTTCAGGCCTAATAAGAGTGATGGAAGACAGGATTTAACTTTTGTGGACAACATCCGAATAGAGTAACTGTACAGGATGCAAGAAAGTGCATTAACAGATGCTTGTACAGACTAACGCCATAGCCACAAAAATTGTAGTCAGAGTCAACAGAGAAAAATGATAAATCCTTGATAGGGACATAAATGTCCAGAAACAAGGTGCGCAGCAGATTAATGGAGGTTACTGGCATGAGAACAACAGGAAAATGGTATAGATAAATTAAATCAATGGAATAATTATGTGCATAAAGCTAAATATAGCATATGATAACTGTGAGCTACAAAGCATAGTCCTTGTTTGATATAAATCACCAGGAGCAATACAAAAGAGTAGATGCAAGGCCAAATGGACTGTTGGAATATATAGTATGAGGAACTGCCATTACAGGAATAGAATATGGGAATATTATCACTTGCAGAATATAGGGTGCAGAAGTTTAAATATATTAAGAAATATTACCTTCAAGTCATATGGCACACATTTCTTATAGAAGGCAATCTGAATAAACACTTAACAGAGACTAGAAGCTCACTGACAGTGTCTGCCTTATCTACAGGGCATTCTGTTAGACATTAATACATTACACCACTGTTTTGGATGGTGGTGAAACCTATCCCAGAATACTGCCTATATTTCTGGAGACATTGCAGGCAGCAGGGCAAGGCTATCATAGAAAGGATACAAAAGCATACCAAGAATAGTAAGCACACTGGAGGGAGAGACATATCAGGAATTGTTTATACAGATAGAGCTATATAAACTAGAAACAAAAAGGGAAATTGAGGTATGACATGGGGTCACAAGATCTTCTCTGTCAAATGTTGGGCATAAAAAGACATGGCAGGTTGAAAGTAACAGATCAGCATGGAATTAAGCAAGTACTTTTTCACAGACATAGTGGGATTTTGCTAAATGAGAAAGACACTAGGAAAGGGTCCATGGCAGAGTGGAAGTAGCAGAAATGGACAGTCTTAATACAGCCTTGATCTCCTAGGTTCTGTGACTTACACACATGACTGTTCTGGAAAATACGGGGTTCCTATAAGTAGTAGAAAACATTAACGACAGAAGGAACTATAATAATCTAGAAAGCTACTGTTGTTCACCTTATAAAGTTTTGGAATCCTTTGTTCTGTTCAATGCTCTTACAAAATAATGTTACTGAGAAGAAGATGGAATGATCCACATATGGATTAACTGAGGTCTTATAAGAGGAAGAGATGTTATTGTTTTTCTTGTTACTTGTCCAGGTCCCATTCCTTAAGTCTGATCTATAGATTCAGTATCTCTGATTTGGTAGTAGTGTTGGTATTACCTGACTTAATACTTAATATAGGACATCACTTATAAGGTACCTTATGACAGACACTGGCTGACTGTATATGTTGCTTGAGTACACTATAGATTATTTAGACAATAAATCATGAAAGGACATATGTTGTTGTATTACAGACTGGATGACACAGTGGTGCAGTGGTTAACGTTGTCACCTCACAGCAAGAGGTTTTCCTGTTTGATTCTCAGCTGGGGTGCCTTCTGTGCAGTGTGTGCTCATCCTCCCTGCATTCATGTGTGTTTTCACTGGTTGTTCCGGTTTCTTCCCACATTACAAAGACATGCATTTGGAGCGTTTACTAAGATGACAAGGTTCTTGGCCAGCAGTTGGGAGCTTAGCAGAGATTAGGAAAACAAAATATTAAAACTGATTTGTCTATATTAGCACAATATCTATGCGAGAGAGATGTTTGTTTTAAAAAAAATAATACTGAAAATAATAATAATACTAATAATAATGTCTAGGTCATAATGCTATGTTATAAAAAGTAGGTACTGCACAGGAATAAGATATTAGCTTTCAGTACATGGATGCCTCTAAACTTGGAATCTGGATATGTGTAAACAGGATAGACTATTAGCATACAAATGCAGCACAGCCCTAATGCATCTACACTTTTAGCAACATGCTAGTTGACTTTTTAATAAAGATTATTTATTTCTCATGGATTTGTTGAACTCCTCAGAGATGTTAACAGCCCCTCTGTTGAAATACCTATCATCGATATCACGTTTGGTCTGTAATTAATATTTTTTACTTTATACTGACTATGTAGTTAGTGCATAATTTACTAAAGCTTGTGTACAGTAAGAGGTAAAGCAGAGTGGTTAGGTCTACAGAAATTGATGAAATTACAGAATAATGAACAACCACAGATTGTCTTCCTGCTCAAGTACCTGACTTAATACTTTATCACTGGATGTTGCCATGCCTCAGGTGTAATGTGAGGCAGCAGATGAAGCCAAGTACCTTGCACACCTACACCATGGAAATACTCTACAGGAAGCACTCACTGCAGTGCACAAGATTATGCTGAGCACACACATAAGGTTCACTCTGATCAAGAAGTGATTCATGGAAGATGCTACCAGAATTGGTGGTAGAAAGGGACACTGTGGAACAAGTGGAGAAAAAGTGTGGGTATAGAATGTTAAAATCACTAAAAGGGCAGTCTAAAGTCGCTGTCACTTTATGGCATCAAACAAATGAAATGTAATACTGTAGTATAGTATAATATAGTATAGTAGAGTATTGTACGGTATAGGTTAATATAGTATGGTATAGGTTAGCATAGCAGTGGATGTTACATTATAATATAGTATATCGGCAAAATGATTTTTACTCACTCTGAAACTAACTCATATTCATTAGTTTTCAAAAAAATCCTGTTTTCCTCATGGTAATACTTTTTATAACAGCCAGCATTGAACTACACCTGACAAACCAAGGACCTTAGGAGCTTTTCTTGTTCAGCACTGGGCCTCAGTACTGAGATAGACAGACAGAGCAAACTCATTACCAGATACTGCCTTTTGTATTCTTGCATATTAGTTCTTATTCAGACTCTTACTGTTGTTTGCATGTTGAAATCAAAGACTGCAGACCCTAACGGCTGCATTTTTATATCCAAAATTAATTATGCCTACCAGAGACGATAGCAAACGTAAATGAGGCTCTGTTCAGATTTTTTCCAAGATCTGATAATGAAACATTGCTGTGTTTATTGTCAAGTGTGCAACATATTGCTTATCAGAATAATGTGGTCACTAATGATGTCCCTTCATTTTCTTAAGACCTATTCAGGGCTGTTCTGCGTGACTGTGAACCCGTACAAGTGGCTACCAGTGTATAATCCTGAGGTAGTCGGTGCCTATCGTGGTAAGAAGAGATCAGAGGCTCCTCCCCACATTTTCTCCATCTCTGATAATTCATACCAGTACATGTTAACAGGTAATGTGTTTTAGGAGAATAAGTAACTAAAGGTTGATTAACTCTTATCATACCAGCAGTCATAATTTGTTTACACTGGCTATTTATAGCTTATAAAATATCCTTTTTAGCGTTCCCTACACCAGCTCTTTTGAATTATTGATATAATACTTGCAGATATAAATTGTTGTTTATCATCTGGCTCATTTCAAACCAAACCAACTATATATTTACATGATAAATTAAGAATCTGTTGTGCAACTGGAATAACTTAACTGATTACCATTTTACTTTGTCTCTAGTTTTAACAAAAGCTCTACTCTGTCATAGTATCCCTGCAAGCTGGTGAATGCAGGAATGTTGTCATGAGTATTTCCAAACTGAGGGTGTATTAAATGCAATGAACTTTTGTAAGTGAAACAAATGCCTTTGTGTTCTCTTCATGCATTCTGTCATCCGTTTTTGTTTATATTCTATCTAATTAGGCTGCGACTGGAAGTGAAAAGGGGTCCATATGGTCTAGCCCACTTCCCTGTAAAATAAAATAAAAATAATTTTCAGTATTAATAACTTTATTCAAGTGGGAAAGCAAATTCATGAGGGTGAGGGAAAAAAAAAAGATAAAATTTAGTACTTCTAACTTTTATATTTCCAAATATATTGAAAGCAGTAATGTGGCATGCCTAGAAATTAAAATTCATAGCCAATTATTACCCAGGGTCAGTATATTAAGCAGTTATCTTTTGCCATACATTATCACATGTGAATAACTGATTGTTCTAACCACAATTTGTATGCATTCTTGTTGAAGAGGTGTCTTGTCGTTCTTGATAACATTTGCAAGCGGAAAGTAGATAGTAGTAAGTGAAAAACACATTTTTTTCAGTAGCTGACAGGTACTAATTTTTATATTGTAAACCTGCATTACAGGTCATGAGTGTTTACCTCTCTCTAAGACATAAAGCAAAGATTGATAGATACATAGATATGTTGATACACATACAAACTGATGCACAAACCTTTTGAACTCTGACTTCAATCTTTGTGAAGTTGCTTGAGATTTTATAAAATCTTAATGCTTCAAACTTAAAATAGAACTGGAATGGTGAAGCATGGATGAGATAGCTCCCTTCGGTAACTCATTGCAAACGTTTTCTCTATCCCAGTTCTTGTAAATGAAGCCCATGTTACTGAACATTGCTTCTTGTTTGCACCATCCTTGTGTGTTAAACTTAAAGAGCAATCTTCTTGGAGATGTGCCATAAAATTACTCTGAAAAGTACCAGACTCTGAGTGCTAAAAAGTTTAGTAAAGTGTATTTAATTCATTAGTGAAATATACAAAATGTAATCTTGCTTTCTGATTTTATTTGCAGACAGAGAAAATCAGTCTATCTTAATCACGTAAGTTAAATTTTAGCTATTGCTTCACATTTAATGGTTATTTTTTTACTAAACATTTTTAAAAGAAAATTTAAATCTTTATTATTTAACCTTTCTGCAGTGGAGAATCTGGTGCTGGAAAGACTGTCAACACCAAGAGGGTCATTCAGTATTTTGCAGTCATTGCAGCCATCGGTGACCGCAAGAAGGAAACAGCGCCTACTGGCAAGGTATTTGGATTCTTCTCATTACCTCAGAATTCTAAAGGGAAGTATTGTGGCCACTGAGAGGATATATCTCAAGAAATGTAAGAGAGGGATCCAATTTGGAGCTCCAATCAGCTCAGAAGAAGCAGGTTTATTTCAGAGTTTTGTGAGTTTAGTGTGGAAATGGTAATCCACTAAAAAACTTCTACAATTCCTGAAAAAATTCCAGAAAAGTTAACCAATGTAAGACAAATAACCAAATTAAAAAGAAAAATACATTTTTACATGACCTCCAGCTGTTCACACCCAAATGTTGACAAGACAACCAAAATTAGAAATGTTTGTTAGCTCTCCCTACCAAAAATTTTCACATTACCAAATGTTTTTGTGGGGACTCTGAATCTTTATGGAAATCAACCTCAGAGTTATGAAGAGATACTAAGGTTGGTCCACAAGGCCTTTTAAACAGTTTGCCTCCATATCTCCCAGAACTTTGCAAGCTAATAAGTAGATCTTAAAGTGACTGCATCAATTAGTTGGCAGATATACCATGTTTTGGTGAATTGGTGCAAAATAACCTAGAAGTGGAAGCTTAATTTGGATTTTTGCAAGTTAAAGAATGGTACACAAGCTTTGCTAAATTATGCACTAACTACATAGTTAGTATAAAGTAAAAAATATTAATTACAGACCAAACGTGATATCGATGATAGGTATTTCAACAGAGGGGCTGTTAACATCTCTGAGGAGTTCAAGAAATCCATGAGAAATAAATAATCCTTATTAAAAAATCAACTAGCATTTTGGAAAATAGAATACCATGAAGAGATACATATCTATGCAATGTCCATTTGTGGTTTCTGGTACATTGCTTCTGTATCTCTTTCTGGATATCATAGCATCTTCCATGTTCTCTGTTTTTTTTATTTGTATTATGCTCAGGCTGTTTTCCCTCTTCCTATTGGTAGTATTCCCTGTAAAGCAGGCCGCTGTCACATATAGTATACAAATACTTAGACAGATGCACAGACTCTCTCAGACTCATGGATCCATAGTGCTTAAACTAAATGCAGGTCAAAGATATGTTCTTCAAAGAAAGAAATTCAGAGCTGATTTCTGATCTGTCCACAATCTGCCATTCTCTGTATGGTACATCCATAAAGAACATATTTTGATTACAGGAAATAAACTAGAATTTCATCTTCTGATTACAGGAAATAAACTAGAATTTCCTGCATGTGGGGATTGTGTGTATGTGGGAGGGGGACCTCCTTTGCTACCTATGTCAATCCGGAGGAACAAAAGAATGATTCGAAGGACGCACACTTGATAGTGTTATTTCAATGAGCTGGCAATATATGAAATTCTGATTAAATGAATAGTATAAGCTTACATTTCATTAAATTACAGAGGAACCTGGGAAAAGTGGAAGACAACAAGGACAGAAGAGACAATATATTTTCATTTAGTTGTATATTTATATAGGCTGCATAATTCTGCTGTCTTTTTTCCATCTTTACAAGTTTATATGTTTTCCTTGCAGTTTTCAAAGAGCAAGTATCAATCTAAGCTGTCAAAAATGTACTTCCTGCAAAGAAACGAGAAATAAAAGCACAAGTAAGATCTAACAAATGCTTCATTTCTTCTTTCACCGTAGGGTACCCTGGAAGATCAAATCATTCAGGCTAACCCAGCTCTAGAAGCCTTTGGCAATGCCAAGACTTTGAGAAATGACAACTCATCACGCTTTGTAAGTTTAATAATAGTATTCTTGTCTTAGTACCTAGATTTGGTTTAATGATCCATGAATTCTGTAACCTGTATCTTCAACTTTATAACCCCCCAGGGTAAATTTATCAGAATACACTTTGGTGCAACAGGAAAGTTGGCCTCTGCAGATATTGAAACCTGTAAGTAAGAAAATATAATGAAGATAATTCATTCCCCACTAACAAACTTGCTTATGATTAACACTAAAGTTGCGTCACAACATTTTAATTGTTACATTTGATATGGTTGCAAATCCATATTTTCTTCATTTCATAGAACTAACAAATTCTAGTACCCTGCTCCCCCAAAATAAGAAACTAAAAGATAAAATTCTGACATTTGCAGCACACATTCCACATTTTTTAAAAGCATCTAAAGAAATTAAAGTCCAGTTGATACATTTAATGCCTGTTTCATGAAGATACATTTATCAAGCTAAGGTTTTTCTAACATAGTAAAGCCTGTATTATATACCCTTATGAAACAATGAAAAGGTATATACAGGTCTCCTCTGCAGTTTTGGACAGCTCTGAATCTTTTCAGGAATAATTAATTGACATACATTTTCTAGACGTTTTGCTTTCGTGATTGCTGATAATATAAAATAACATTAACTGTTCTTTTTCCCAACTTCCTACAGACCTGCTGGAGAAATCTCGTGTTATCTTCCAGCTAAAGTCTGAGAGAGATTACCATATTTTCTACCAAATTCTGTCCAACAAGAAACCAGAGCTTCTAGGTATGTACTTATCTTGATATTGTAATTTGCCAGTGAAATATTACTTGTTTCTATGAACCTTGACTTACCTTGGCTTAAAAGAGGGAACCAGGTAGCTATATGCTAAAAGCGTAGATGCATTAGGGCTGTGCTGCATTTGTATGCTAACAGTCTGTCCTGTTCACACATATCCAGATTCCAAGTTTAGAGGCATCCATGCACTGAAAGCTAGTATCTTATTCCTGTGAAGGTGCTGCATTTGTATGCTAACAGTCTGTCCTGTTCACACATATCCAGATTCCAAGTTTAGAGGCATCCATGCACTGAAAGCTAGTATCTTATTCCTGTGAAGTACCTACTTTTTATAACATAGCATTATGACCTAGACATTATTATTAGTATTATTATTATTGTCAGTATTATTTTTTTAAACAAACATTTCTCTCACATAGATATTGTGATAATACAGACAAATCAGTTTTAATATTTTGTTTTCCTACTCTGCTAAGCTAATCTCCCAACAGCTGGCCAAGAACCTTGTCATCTAAGTATTCAGGCTGGCTTGCAACATTTGTTGCATCTTTATTTTCCTTATTTTGTTATGTGCATCACATATTCAAGTATCTGAGCTGTTTTCATTGGTATATTTTAAAGTGCCTCTTTTTTGCCAGTGGAAAGGCATAATTGTGTATTAACAGGCATCAATAACTTATCATCTCGTAATGCAGTTCTGTTGTTAGTCCAAAAGAACTGCATTGTAAAATCTGTATTGGCTCAGTAAAAGGTACCATATTGCATCTGTTTTCCAGTGTTTTCATACATTTAAAGTAGCAGTGACTTGAACAGAGTATAAACAGTGATCCATTCTGCATTCCATTGTAGCAAAGTCTAGCCTGGGGTAGTCCAAAACTGGGTGCAGAGACAGCCCTTGGCAGATGAAGCATAATTCAAAGTACTGAACTCTCTGTATCATTCTGAGGTCATGCACATCTTTGTTTGAGTAGTAAAACAATCACTGCTCATCTGCCTCCTTGAAATTTACACATGCATACACATACACACAACTGCAAGTTACTTGTTATAGTTTATTTTGTCAATGATAATTAATAATAACTAATAAATAGGGAAAATTATTCTAGTAATGTCTTTCGGCTTTTCCCGGTTAGGGGTCACCACAACAGAACTCCAGTCTGCTAATGACTGGCAGTGGATTCTTACGGTGCCAAGTAGCCAGCCCAACCTTCAAAGAAGGCACACCCATTCACGCACGCACCTACCTGCATGTCTTTAAATGTCACTCGACCATGGGGAAAACATGCAGACTCCACACAAAAGGCGCACCAGCCGAAAATTAAATGGGAGAAACCCTTGCTGTGAGGCAACAAAGCTAACCGCTGCACCACCGTGGCCTTAGTAATAAGGAAAATTATTCTAAAATATAATATTAACATAGTATAAGGAAAACTATTGTAATCTAAATTACTATATTAATATTGCAGTCTATGACAGACAGTAGATTGTGAGAAATTCATAATCTGGGTACTTCTCAGAGTTGTCATACATTAAACATTGCACTCTGATTTCAGTACTCTGAAATGAATACCACTAGAATCCAGAATTAGTTGTCTGTGTCTTGCTTGGCCTTGCATTCAGAATGCTGATGAATCGACAACATTGCTTCCTTTCCAGAATGAGGAATTGAGAACATTACTTCCTTTCCAGAATGCTGATGAATTGAGGAAAATGATTCCCTTCCATAATGCTGATGAACTGAGAACACTACTTCCCTTCCTTATCCGTCTTTGCTTGCCATCATTAGATCTCTGGTCTAGAAATGCCACTGGGATAAAGTTGCCACATACATTGCATAAGTGGGGTGACAAAGCTTTCATAACTTTCATCCCCTGAATGTGGGAGTCTGTCCCTCTCACAGTGATGACAGTAATTCTCTATCTGACTTAAAAAAATAAAATTAAAGGCCACTGTCTCAGTTTTGTCTCTGTCAGAACTGTGAACTAAGTTAAAAGTACCCTCACCATAATTGTTTTATCATTTTTGACACACGTACCCTCAGCTATCTAGCTTTCCTCCCTATTGTCACAAGCTATTACCCCTTATCCTTTTGCCAATTGTTAGCTGACAAGGTAGTGGACGCAAAAGCAAATTAGCTTATGGCAATCAACCTGCAGAGCTCAGGACTAGTGCAGAAGAACTGTTTAGTTGCATTTCCACCCTTAAAGTAGAGTGCACAAGCACTCCTTAATAAGCAAAATACATCTTAGGGTCTGTTACATTGATGATGCAGTAACTGTCCCACTACCATCTCTTATCATCTCCTTCCCCACCATGAATGGGTGAGTCAATATCAATTATTCACTTCCACACCTCCAGCAGCCAGGCTTGTTATTCAAACATGAGTACTTGTGACTGCAGTCAGGACTCCTTTCTTCTGTGCCACAGAAATTTTAAGTACTCCCATAGTATGACTTGGAGTATTCTTAAGTATATCAATACCTGCCTTTATTATCCCTGAATACCCTGTCTTCTGGGGCTCCTTCACCTAACTATGTTCATTACAGTTACCAAGTACAAGTCTACCTAGCAATGTTGTGTTATGTATTCAGATGAAGAAGAAACTATTAGACTGGGGCATGTTAAGTCTGTGTCACATTTTGACAGATACATACCTTGCACCAAGTTAATGTCCATTGTGGTATATATTTTTAGATATATCCATATCCTATTTCTCTTTATTTTAACTTAGATTTTTAGTCTGATAAATATATGAGTAAAGTTTATTGGGTATAAAAAAGATTAAAGTAACAATTACTAATCTAACACAAATTATATAATTATACATGTAATATGTGATATTCTATGTAACACTGCAATATTACTTTTTACTGAAGATTTAGTTGTTGCGTTTCCTTGGAGAAACTGCCACAGTATAGTTGTATTTACCCAGTACACAAAAATAAATAAAAACCTAAATATAGATTAGAAATTAATAGTTTAGTTATGTGTTTTGTTAAAAATGCAATCTTAGAATTTATCAATATCCTTTTATTACTCTGTTAGTGCAGCTGCGGTGGTGCAGCGGTTAGTGTTGCCACCTCACAGCAAGAGGTTCTCTTGTTCGATCCTCAGCTGGGGTGCCTTCTGTGCGGAGTTTGCATGTCCTCCCTGTGGTCATGTGGGTTTCTTCTGGGTGGTCT